>NC_092337.1:161756250-162060000 GCF_046630445.1 Rutidosis leptorrhynchoides | reverse complement strand
ATCGGGCCCAACAAGCCCCATCCAAAGTACCGGATGCTTTAGTACTTCGAAATTTATATCATGTCCGAAGGAGGATCCCGGAATGATGGGTATATTCTTATATGCATATTGTGAATGTCGGTTACCAGGTGTTCAATCCATATGAATGATGTTTTTGTCTCTATGTATGGGATGAATATTTATGTGAAATGAAAATCTTGTGGTCTATTAAAATGATGGAAATAATTATTTATGTTAAACTAATGAACTCACCAACCTTTTGGTTGACACTTGAAAGCATGTTTATTCTCAGGTTTGAAAGAAATCTTCCGCTGTGCATTTGCTCATATTAGAGATATTACTTAGAGTCAATCATGACATATTTCAAAAGACGTTGCATTCGAGTCATTCAGTTCATCAAGATTATTATAAAGTCATTTATAAATTGGATATATTATGACATGGTATGCATGCCGTCAACTTTCGATGTAATTAAACATTGTCTTTTCAAAAAAACGAATGCAATATTTGTAAAATGTATCATATAGAGGTCAAGTACCTCGCGATGTAATCAACTGTTGTGAATCGTTTATAATCGATATGGACTTCATTCGGATGGATTAGGACGGGTCATCACAGTTGGTATCAGAGCGGTGGTCTTAGCGAACCATGTCTGCATTAGTGTGTCTAACTGATAAGTCGTTAGGATGCATTAGTGAGTCTGGACTTCGACCGTGTCTGCATGTCAAAAGTTTTGCTTATCATTTTGTGTCAAAAATTACCTGCTTATCATTCTTAGAGAATCACTTGCTTATCTTTCTTAGTCTAGACACGTTTTACTGCATTGACTACATGAATAGTGTATAGACAAAATTCATATCTTAGCTTATCTGCTACTTCATATCTTAGCGTATCTGTTACTGTAACTTTGCCTGACAACTTCCGTAGATTCCTCCGTAACTTATGGGATTTTAGTATTATATATGCATATGTAAATTATGTATTGCAGGGTACTAATCTACATCCTATAATCTATTTCTTATCGAAAATCCTTCATCTGATCATACGAGATGAATCCTGCAACCAGTTCGAGTTCCTCAGATTCCGATAGCTATTCCGATAGTTATTCCGACAGCTATTCCGACATAGATGTTCACCTAAGCTTCGAAAACAGCGTCATCGGCATGAATAAACCAATCAGCCATTATCAATTCATCTGATGGGTTCGTAGTCGACTTAATTAATGGAAACGCGCAGAAGGCAATCCCTTCCACCAACCGAATTCACCTCTTGATAATGAACCTGAAGCGTTTACCGGCGAAGCTGTTCGAGACACCATTTTCAGTCTCATTTCCAGGGTAACTCGACAAGATTATATTCTATCCACAATTCTGAACCTTATTCATCCGCTCGTTCTGACCGACAATCATCCTGGAGTAATAAGTCAACGAACTTCGCACTCGAATAATCAATTCGGAGAATATGGTGCAAAATGTAACAGCTTCAGCAACATCACCGGCACCAACAGTACCATCAATAATAGCACCAGTACCATCAACAATCCATGCTTCAATATCATCATCTGTACTTTGAGTATGATCTTCGTTCTACGTATCATTCTACCTCATTTATCTTCGTTCGATATGGCGAATATGTAATCTCTAAAGTTTTAGAGATTATTTATTCTAGTTCCAACCGAAAAGCAAATGAGTTTAATACCATATTAACTCATTAAATCCATGAATACATCTGAAGAAAATATATATGTATATATGTTTTCATAAAGATTGTAATTAAAAATTCTCTTGTACAAACTGTTACTGGTGAAAATATTTTAACGGGTAGGTAATACCCGAGGAATATTTAAATTTCACATTAATAAGTTACATTGTACGTTCTTCGAATCTGTTTCAACAGTCATATACTGTCCTACTTACATCCACCGATATACAAATCCGTTCACCACAGAATAACCATATTCATCCAATTTCATATTTGGATTTTGATTTATCAGAATCCAACAAGTGGCATAACGAAGAAAACATTTGACAAAATAAAATTTGTTAGAAACAAAAAAATTAACTATGAGTAATTTTGTTAAGAATCCACGCTAACTGTTCCTAGCTAATTATTCCTAGCTAACTGATTACATTTTATTTATCGCAATTTAATTATCGCAATTTACATTCTCTCAATTTTATTTATCGTCATTTAATTTATGTTATTTACTTTACGCATATTATTTATCGTCATTTAATTTCTGTTATTTATTTTTACGCACTTTAAATATGGGGACACGTATACAAGGTTTTGACATATCATATCGACACATCTATATATATTATTTGGAATCACCATAGACACTCTATATGTAGTAATGATCGAGTTCTCTATATAGGGTTGAGGTTGATTCTCAAATAATATATATACTTTGAGTTGTGATCGAGTCTGAGACATGTACACGGGTCACGATATGAATTAATTAATTCGAATATTATATATTAAACTATGTATGAATTATTGGACTGTTAACTGTGGACTATCGACTGTGGACTGCCAACAATGGACAATTAAAATGAATTAAAATACTGATTATAACATATGAAACTAAACAATTCTTCAAGTTTGCCACTTGATTTCATCTTAAACCTCATTTGTATCTTGACGATTACAATCCGCGTTCAAACCTTTCATGATTCTTGAAAACACATCAATCGAGAGGATGAACCAACCACACTTCATCTACGGAAGAAAAGATTGATACATATAGTTATGCACCTGAAAAACACTCGGAACCCGAGTAAACGTTTAACACGTATCTGTGCTAGCTCTTTTGGCGTTGTTATTACCGAAAATAACTTTGCAATCCCTTTTCAAAGTAGCGAATTTTGTCACAGCTCCAGCAAGACAACTTCGACTTTTCGTTCGAAACAACCTTATTATAACCTTGATATATATGCGTGCTCTTTTATTGTTACCAAGGAACCTTTCATATTCTACCATATTACTAGTAGACGTACCAGCAACCTCGTTGCTTCTTGGTTTAAATCTCTCCGATAAATCATTATATTTATTCATTGAAACCTTATCATATACTCATTCGCATCTTGTAACGAGAACTGCCATGCCAATTATCGGGAGTCAACAATCAGTACTTTGAAAACGCACAACATATCTACATCAACAGTTATATGTATAACATTTATCTTTTAGAATTATGGTCTCTTATTCTGAAATTCTGAAAAGCACTCAATCTACAAATCAATACTCTGAATGTTGAAAAAGCTGAATGAAGCAGCATAAACTGTAGGCAACCGTAAACGACTTTAGTCGTCAGAAGTTTGATGATAAAGAATAATATGTTGGAAAAGCTCAGAATCGTTGGAACTGGAAAACGGATAGAGTTAACCATGAAGGAGACCAAGGACAAATACAAGGACCATACCCTATATTCAAAGAATCCAGATAATTCTGGATCCGTTGAAATCTTTAGAGAATATCTTGCTCCGAAGTCATGTTAAAATCTTGTGGAAAATCTTTCTCCATCAACCATCGAACTTAGAAATTCTAAAATATCATCATCAATATCTTCGATATTTCTGAGGATATTTTCATAAATATTCTCGTCTGAAATTATATACCTCTTCGTGCTTCCTGTGTATCATTATATTGGAAACATTCAAGAGAAAATTTAGTACCGAAAAGCAGATTATGCGAAACTATGAAGAAAGTCGTGGACAAATCACAAAGAATAAGTTTAACTTCAAAGAATCCAAATGATTCAATGTCTGCTAAAGTCTTTAGTGAATATCTTACTCCTTACTCTAAACCCTTGCGGACAATAGTTTCTATCATCCTATGATCTTAGATATTCCGAGATATTATCGTATCTTTCATTATAAATATCCTCGATATTCCTGAATATATTTTCATAACTAATCTTATCTGAAATCATTAATCTCTTCATGCTATCAGTGTTACATCATATAGAAACTGTTAGTTTCCATATTCTGTAAACTTTCGAGCTTAAAATATGAATGTTATTGAAGTAATGTTGGGAATTGAAGCATGGGTTAGTATAATATAATGACGCTTGGCCAACGTGATTATATTACAGTAAGTCATGCTGAGTTTCTAATGGAACGTGATAATGGTTCACAGTAGATCATACCATTATCATCTACCATGTTACATAACTCTTTCATTCTACTTAACTCCTGAACATATCAATAAAATGTATTCTTGATGGTTCTATCTTTCGTGATGTTGATAAATTTAAAAATCAAATCGTGCGATCACGTTCCTTCCTGCTTAGAACATTATAATCATTCGAAACTCCATACTTACGAATTCTGGACCATAACTCGCTTTATTAGAGGTCGAGAAGAAATTAAAAAGACAAAGAGCTCCGAAACAAAAGGGAAGATATAAAACTCGACAACAACACAGGAATTACAAACCGTGAATATTAATATGAATAGCGATATAAAGACACGGTACAATTAAGAATAGTATCACCCAAGGTAATAGTAGAAGTAAATAGATTTTTCTGGTGGAAGAGAAGGATGACAGAATTGATAATTAGAAAAATATCAAGAATTAGAACGGGATTAAGCATTTTCACAATCTTTTGGATGTATAAACTAAGAAAGAAAGAATAGGAATGGCAAGAATAATGGAACTGAAGAGTTTAATTTATAATGGAAATATCAGACAGAATAATCGAGACAGATGACTGCATTTAATTAAAGAGATCTTATTTCCCTTAAATTTTAAAGAATCGAATCTTTTAGATTTCTAAGATTTTCTTTTAAATTCCTTAAATTCTGAAAATCCACCGAGACTACGTCAAAAGTTAAATCTTTATCTCAATTTTATATGACAGCTTCACTTGTACGCTTCACATAATTAAATTGTTTTATCTATATTAGTCAATAATGATAAAACTCTATTTATCAACTCATATTCGTCATGAAAACATTTCTAATGTTAGCCATGACCACCTCACTCAAATTTCAGGACAAAATTTCTTTAACGGGTAGGTACTGTGACGACCCGAGGATTTTTGACCAAATTTAAACCAAATCTTAATATGATTTCGACACGATAAGCAAAGTTTGTAAAGTTAAGTCTCAAGAATTGTCGAACTATTTTTATGAATTCATTTGATCTTTGATTATTCCCGACGATTCACGAACAACTATTTGTAAATAGATACATGTATATTTAAATGTATATATATATATATATATATATATATATATATATATATATATATATATATATATATATATATATATATATATATATATATATATATATATGATAATTTGAAATATTATTTGAAATATTATATGACTTAATTGTTGGAAATAAATATGTAAAATAATAAGCGATGTAATGGAAACTATATTTATAAATATATATAAATATATATATATATATATATATATATATATATATATATATATATATATATATATATATATATATATATATATATATATATATAATAATAATAATAATGTATATAAAAATTTCTTGTAAATATATAACGTTATATTAAATTTAGTTGTTTAAAAATATATAATATATTTGTTTTAGTAATTAAACTTGCTATTTTAAAACTATTTATATATAGAAAGAGAATATATTAAAAACAAATGATTTCGAGCTTAATTAGTAAATGTCTGTAACACTCGGTTGGCGTTTTATTAGTTTAAATATCGATATAATACATGTTCATGAAGGATTGAAATAAAAGTTGAACTGTAAATCGATTACGAAGATTTTAGATTTGTTAAAAGTATTTTTACCTTTTTAAGTTTAAATATTAGTACTCCGTACATATAAATCGGAACAGAAAATAAATAATTATCGAACCTTTTTGATCAGGTTTTAAACAGTAAATGACTGAAATAATTAAATATATTTAAGCTAAAAATTTGGAATTTTTATGAACACTTTTATACGTTAACTGTTTAGCAATAGATGTATATTAATACAAAATAGGGCGGCTACTAAATCTTCACATGTTCTAAATTCTTCATTTAATAGTTGATTATTATTATTATAGTAATTAAATTACTGTTATAATTTTGCCTTTCTGGTTCCACTTCACTATCAAATAATAGATAGTGAATATATTATAACTATACATACAGCATATACATATGCACTTTAGGAGATTCACAAACCACCACACCCATTCTCTTTCTCTACTCCTTTCTTGGTTGCCGAGGATCACCAAGGCCGTCACCACCACCATGGACACATCACAAATTGCCTCCATCCGACGACACCATATCACCACCGTATGCTACGACCTTCCACCACCATCAACAACCACTTCACTACCTTGAATCACCATTCACACACCACCTTGTTTCCTTCTTCTTCTTTTACGGCTGCCAACATCAACCATCACCTCCACCCGCCGTCCTATTCTTTTTGCAGCTGACGGCCGCCACCTGCAATAACCACCACCACCTCCGGTCATCTCCACCATCACAACCACTGACCAACCACCCATAACCGTCAACGGGTAGTTGCTTTTATATATCTATATTTTTCTCTTCGAGCACCTCTGCCACCTCCTTCATCACTAGACCACCACCACTCCACCACTATTACCCTACTACTGCTGCAGTTAACCTTTTTCTGTTTATAATCATTTTGTTCGAAAGTCGAAGAACAAAACCATTTTTTTTACGTTGATGAGAACCGTAAATAAAAATGATGAAGATTAAGGACGATGATCGTAATGATTATGATCGAGATAATTATGGTTGAAGTAAGTATTGACGAGAACATGATGATACAGGGATTACGAGCTGCAGTCCCTATTTCTGTTTTATCCTACAAGTGAGTTAACGAAGATGATGCAACAGTGATAATGATGATTGAAGATGAATCGATGAAGGTAATATGTTTATAGATGAAGTTTAGCGATTTAAATAATGATGATATTAATCATATTATGATTATGATTATGATTATGATATGATTATGATTTGAAGATGATGAAGTGATGATTAAGATATGATGATGATTCGTGAATAGCAAAAATAAAATGAGAAAATGATGAGGAGTGATGACCTTTAATTTTAAATGAAGAAGAAGAAAAACTGATCGATATATACATAAGTTATATAGTTTAATTTGGGAATAAAGTCAGTAATGAAGGAATAGCTGAGGGGTTTGGAGTGTTGGGGTTAAACAAGAGGTCATGGGTTCGAAACTAGGAACCTGCAAATTTTTTTTATTTTATTTAAAAACTGCCTTATGAAGTATGGATCTGTTGGGCCGAAGTTGGGCCGAGGTCTAAGGTTCCGGTTGGGCTTATTAATGAATTCGGGGACTGGGCTATTAATTTCTAAAACGGGCTAGAAGATGAAACAGAAATGAAATGGATTAAATAGATATAGCTTAGGTATTAAATCAGAAAAGTTACAGATAGATCCATGGTTCAAGGTGTTTGTGTTAACTGAAGGTTGCGGGTTCGAGTCTTGGCTCGGGCAATTTTTTTTTTAGAAAAATTTCACAAGGTAGTTTTCATTACCAAAGTATTATTCTTATTATTACTGTTATTATTACTTGTATTATAATAATTATTAGTATTATTATTACCAATGTAAGTATTATGTATCATTTGTTATTTTTATTATGATCCTTATTACTAAAAGTAAATTTTATTATTTATCATTTTTATTAGTATTATTATTGAAAATAACATTTTATTTAAACTATCATTTTTATCATTAAAAGCATCACATTTATTATTATTAGAATTATCATAATTTTTATCATAATTAGTATTATTTTTATCATTATTTTTATTAGTATTATTATCAATATATCAAATAAAGATTTTCTATATAAAAAATATATTATGACATAAAACCTAACCATATTCATACTTTAATAATAAATGATAATTATCTATATAAAAATAAATGTATCTAATTAAGTTATTAATAAAACACATGATATAATATAATAATTGAAATCACTAATAATATATATATATATATATATCTGTTCGATTATCATTATATGTGTTAATATATATATATAAACAATATAGGTTCATGAATCCGAGGCCAACCCTACATTATTCAATATAGTCATATGTATTTTTACTACAAAATACATTAGGTGAGTTTCATTTGCTCCCTTTTACTCATTACATTTTTGGGCTGAGAATACATGCAATGTTTTAATAACTGTTTTACAATATTTATATGCGTGAGTTTCATTTGCTCCCTTTTACTCATTACATTTTTGGGCTGAGAATAAATGCAATGTTTTAATAACTGTTTTACAATATTTATATGCGTGAGTTTCATTTGCTCCCTTTTACTCATTACATTTTTGGGCTAAGAATACATGCAATGTTTTAATAACTGTTTTACAATATTTATATGCGTGAGTTTCATTTGCTCCCTTTTTAAATGCTTTTGCAATATATATTTTTGGGACTGAGAATACATGCGCTGCTTTATAAATGTTTGACGAAATAGACACAAGTACTTAAAACTACATTCTATGGATGGATTATTAAACCGAATATGCCCCTTTTATAGTCTGGTAATCTAAGAATTAGGGAACAGACACCCTAATTGACGCGAATCCTAAAGATAGATCTATCGGGCCTAACAAGCCCCATCCAAAGTACCGGATGCTTTAGTACTTCGAAATTTATATCATGTCCGAAGGAGGATCCCGGAATGATGGGGATATTCTTATATGCATATTGTGAATGTCTGTTACCAGGTGTTCAATCCATATGAATGATGTTTTTGTCTCTATGTATGGGGCGAATATTTATGTGAAATGAAAATCTTGTGGTCTATTAAAATTATGGAAATGATTATTTATGTTAAACTAATGAACTCGCCAACCTTTTGGTTGACACTTGAAAGCATGTTTATTCTCAGGTTTGAAAGAAATCTTCCGCTGTGCATTTGTTCATGTTAGAGATATTACTTGGAGTCAATCATGACATATTTCAAAAGACGTTGCATTCGAGTCGTTGAGTTCATCAAGATTATTATAAAGTCCTTTATAAATTGGATATATTATGACATGGTATGCATGCCGTCAACTTTCGATGTAATTAAACATTGTCTTTTCAAAAAAACGAATGCAATGTTTGTAAAATGTATCATATAGAGGTCAAGTACCTCGCGATGTAATCAACTGTTGTGAATCGTTTATAATCGATATGGACTTCGTTCGGATGGATTAGGAATGGTCATCACAATATGTTGTTGAGATGCTTTCCGATTATGTTTTGAGCTCAATCACTTTTCTAACTAATAGAACGTAGTTATTAGCTCTATTATTGAGAAGTCACTTACCCTGATTCAGAGTACACTATATGTGTCACCCCTTGCTAAGAGAACTCTGCAGGATACATAACAAGCTTGGCAGAGGCACATCGGTTGTAGTAAGTCAACTTCAGATATGGATTTCGGAAGAGGTCCCTTTCGTAATGGAATCTCTGACTAAGACTTGGAGTACACGGTCGGTCTTGAACCATGCTGGTGTAGTCACTAAGCATATAAACTTAGTACGTGCACGCTGAAGCACAACAGTTGTTGTAAGTTGTATATCTGCTATGTAAGGTCATGGAAATGGTCCAGTCAATACAAGAAAACTGTTATCTTGGGACCCTTCGAGTAGGACCCCGGTTAAAAAGAGTCATAAGAAACCAAATTTTTTGGGTCCCTTAAGATATATGCAAAAGTATTGGTGTCTTAAAATGCGATTCGTTTATAAACTAGGGTCCTAAAAATTAAAGAATATGACACATAATTTTTGGGTCATATATATGAGATACGCTTATAAATCTTTGTCCTAAAAAGCTGTTTAATATGACACAAAATTACGCCAAATTTCCTTGAAAGCAGCATGATTAGGAATGGAAAGCTTCCTCTCCTGGATGCCTAAAACAGAAATAGCATGATCATTACATAAATTACAAATCCATTTTTGTTTGAACCTGAGATTCACCGCTCCTCCAAGGTTGATGGACATAATATTCATTAAATCGTGTTGCATCCCCCATACTAATAACAAACTTCCGGAGATTGTGCGGACAGTTCTTTACATTATATCCCAAAATATCACCAAACTTCTCAAAAATTTTAGCTGCAGATGAATGTACTGAATGAGTATTAAAGCTAGGATGAGGAGTAAAATCAGGTGGGTTAGGAGGTGTTGAGTTTGATGTAGAAATCAACTGTTTCTTTGGTACGCTATTTACCACTTCTTCATTTTTATTAACATCGCGATTTTCTAGATTCGTACCAACACTCTCAGGAATATGAGTGCTAGTGTCATATTTGTCACCATGATTTTGCTCAACCACCTGTTCCACATTATCATTAACCAATCCAAAGACAGTATCTGAAATCTCCTCTACCTCATTAGACATCTTAGAACCAACAGAAGCGTTAGAGTTAACATTTTCTTCTTCAAATTCATGCAAATCCACAGAAGAGTCATCATCTTAGATATCCAACACCGAAGCAACCCAATTATTATCCTCTCTAACCAAGAATATCGTCATGAATGTAGTCTAACCGTTTCGTTACAACATATACTTTCCCATAGTCTACTTGATCTTCTAGATTAAGAGCAAAAGCATAATAACGAAAATAAGAGCTACCTTTTATATAAATTTCTTCGGTCCAGGCACACGAAGGTAAGCCCGTGATATCCAAACAGACTGCACGTTCATTAATGACAAAGAGATAATCGTACTTTCGCCATTCCTCCACATAAGACATAATAGCATCATTTTTAGAAAAATCATCAAGAGTGTTATCATTCAGCAACACAACGTCAATCCACGATCCACCAAGGTGATGAATATCAATATTCAAGAACCCTTCAACGTGCCAAATCCGTTTGAGGTACGGGATCAGTTCCAGATTTTTAATCTTAACAAAAACGATTTTTGGCACTTCATGAGTGGTTTTGATTAGATCTTTGTCAGGGATGACAAGAGATAATACAGTTGGAAACTCAGGTTTAGGGTTTTCTCCATGCAGCGAAGATGCATATGTTTTGTTAGGCAAAGGGGGAAAATTCTGGAAATTGGCAACCCAAGTAGGATGAATTGGATGAGACGACTGATTTAAATTTGAAGTGGATTTGTTCTTATAAGCCTCATCTCTACCAAATCTTGCCAATGATGCGTACGAGAGAAAGTTACCAATCCATAAAGAAGACAGACGTACTTTCAATGATCAGACCGATTCAACATTAAGAAAACGAAAAAAGCAAACCTACAACCTTGTTTCGATAACTTGCGTGCGATGTAAACGTCCATTACTTATCCATGTTCCTTACAGATGTTCCTAAGATCATTGATGCCAAATTTTGGTGGAAAATTGCAAACATAGGTCATTTTCGCGACCTTTGCAGCGTTGATGTGATGATCGCGTGGGGGCATGTTAGTGTTTGAACCCGCCGGTGATAAGTCAGAGAAGAAGGAAAATCGTCGCTAGGGTTTTCTTTTCTTTTTTAAATTAGTTTTTGTTTACTAAAGGTTTTTGTTAACTAGATTTGCATGATATTTTCACTGTTCAATTTGACAAATTATTTAAGTGTATATACGAATATATTTTAGCAGTGTTTTTTTATTTGCTCTTAATAATTTTATTATGATTGGTGATATTTTTACTGTTAAAATTAGTAAATTTTAATTAAATTTAATAAATTCGTTATAATTGTGCACTAAGTACATATATAAAGAGATATTTAATGTATAAAATAGTAGATTTATATATCTTAATAACAGAAATAGAAATCGAAATATCAAGAAACATTTAGGTATAAATCATATTTATGAACTATTTGTAACAATGGAATATCAAGAAAGATTTAGGTATGACTTATGAGTCATATTTATGAAGTGTTTGTTTCTCACGTTTTATATCATTTGTCTTTTTTGAAAGAGTGATAAGATATGGATATTATATTACTTAAAAACAAAATTACTTCATTCGTTTTAGAAAAATAGTCTGATTTACCATTTTAATAAATTTAAGATATATTATCAAACTATCTAATTTGTCTTTTCAATAAATGAGATACTTTAATCAATGAAGTTATTTTAAAGAGCAGTTATTAAATAGTTAACAAATTTAACGTTACATTTTCAATAATAAAAATAACTTTCCAAATTATAAGCACACGTCTATTTCAAAGCTTAACGTCTTTAATATTAGGATTCCTCCAAATTATAAGCACACGTCTATTTCAAAGCTTTCCAAATGCCCGAACCCAAGGAAGACAATACACGAATACACCTTCCATGGAATGTGTCATTGATACTTAAATTTGATAACACACCTAAAGCCTACCATTTATATATTCTCTCCCAAATATCCATGATATCTCCAGAAAAGTCAGTTTTATTTGTTGCGGAAAGAGGTTGACCGGACGAGTCACAATAGGGAGGTCCTGTGAATTAAATTTATATGTTGCGGGGCCTAAATCCTTCTTTTGGCTTTCTAAAGGTAGAAAGTGTAAGTTGACCTAGGGTCTTGTTTTTGAATGGCTTAACGAATTGAAGATCAATGATATAATTGTTGTTAGATAAATTGCCTAGATGAATAGATAGTAGTAGGTTTTGTAATAATCTAAAATGTAGAAAAGTAAATAGGTTGGAGAGTTACCCGGAGTATGCAGATCAAGGAAATATTGACCAACATATATGCCTAGGCTAGCGAAAGGTAGTTATGTTGTAGGTAAACCATTAACCAGGATAATGTTGAACTGATTGGATGATTCGAATGTGTAATCCTACCGGTCTTTGACCTCTCGTAGTTCTTTTTGAGCAAATGTAAGTATATCACGAAGGTTACACTCTCAAAGTGACGGAACCTCGGAGGTTATCCTCGATTAAGCACTAGGGGCTATCAGAAGTTAAGCTCTAATCCTAATCCTCGTTTTCTGTTGGAGACAGGGTAACTACGTGCCTTATTGAATGTGTGACGACCCAAAAATTTCTGACCAAATTTAAATTTAATCTTTATGTGTTTCCGACACGATAAGCAAAGTCTGTAATGTCGAGTCTCGAAAATTTTGGAACTATATTCATGTAATCAATTACCCTTTCACTGTGCTCGATGATTCACGAACAGTTATGTGTATATAGAAATGTATATATTATATATAGTTATATTAATTGAAAACGTTAACAAAGTATTAGATGTATAATACTTTACATATTTGTTTCAATATATTTTTATCGATGGAATTAAAAGATAATATCAAATGATTTATTTATCAGATATATTGTGATATTGTTACGGGTCTCTGTTACGAGGTCCACGTTGATTTGAGAAATTGTTCCTTTTTAACGGTATTCGGAATAATTGGTAAAGTGATCTACATATGAGAACAAAGTGTCAAATAACAAGAATTAGACAAAAGTTAGTTGAAGACTAAATTTCATAATAATCAATTGATTTAGTTTCGAATGTACGAAAACGTTTTTCGATATAATAGAACTTGATTATTAAAATGTCTTTGTTTAAATAACGTGAGTTGGAATATTGGTTGTGAGATATATAAATAGCTTGCAACGTGTATTTAAAACGTGTTTATATATGTGTGTGTGTGTGTGTGTGTGTGTGTGTATATATATATATATATATATATATATATATATATATATATGATTTCAAATTAGTTAAGTAAATGATAGTAACACTCGCTTATTGATCCGATTGATAATTAGATATATTAATTAGAACGTTTGGGAAATTAAAATAAACGTTGGCGCATAAATGAATTATATCAAATTAAGTTTTTAAGTGTAAATGTTATGTGATATAACAAGTTCTAAATATTTAAATAGTTTTAAATTATATATGATGATCTTTGAAAAATAATTAAGTTTTGAAAAACTAAATATTATATTATTGAATAAATATTTCAAATATATAATAGGTATAAATTTATATTTCTAAATAAAAATATATATATTTTTCAATGAGATAAAATATAATATTAATTTAGTCCTAAAACGTTTTGATTTAAAATAATATTATTTAATATATTTTAATAACTAACGAGAACATGTTTTATAGAAGCAAATGATCAAAACACTCAAATGTATAAGTTATACTTCGGGTAATATATGTTATTATTAAACTAAGTCTAATTATTGATAATGGTATACGTCGCGAGATGTAAAGTACAAGTTTTCTAAGCATACGAAAGGACATTCGAAAAACCAGAACCGAGACAGAAGTCGAGCGTCAACGTACAAGTCATCGGAACTAAAGTTACAAGTCGACTATGCTTGTAAATGTAATATAATATATATATAATTATATAAATTAAATAAATAAATATATTAAATATTAATAAAACTATCGGAAGCCTTCAATAATGCAGATGTGAGCTGGCCACAGGAGCCATGCGATCACATGGCTGAAAGGCTGTGAACCCATGCGATCGCATGGGGTTCGGATTCAGAAAAAGTTGTTTAAATACTTGAGTTTCCTGACGAACTGAAAACAGACTCAATCCTCTCAATCTCTCTACTATATATATATATATATATATATATATATATATATATATATATATATATATATATATATATATATATATATATATATATATATATATATATTATAATTATTATTATTATTAAGATTAATATTATTATAATTAATCGTAATATTATTATACATAAAATACTACGACGAGGTCATGATCGAGTTATTTCAAAACGGGTTTTTCGAGCGGGATAGAGCTAAGGGAATTATGGGTTATAGTTATGGAGGTTATGGGTATTGTTCGAGGGTATTGTTCGTGAGGTCAAAAGAGTGTTTATCATCTCCGTTGCGTCTACGTACTTTCCTGCAATATTGAATCACAATATTGATACGTGAGCATTCATATCTTATATTTTATATATTAATAGTGTATCCCTGACTAGTGCTCGAGTATATATGATTATGCATGCTTGTATGCTTAATTTCGTCATTAAATAGTTTATGATAAATAACGAATCTGATACATATGCTACTGTGATAAGGTATATGCTATGCATGTCGTTGGAAAGCTGGCGAAAAATTAATAACTTTTCATTTAGAAATCGTGTGGTTTCGATGAACGGATTAAAAGATATGGTCAATTGAATTATCATTAATTCTAATATTATTATTATTATTACTATCATCGTTATTGTTATCGTTATTATTATTATTATTATCCTATAATTATTATTATTATTATCAATATCGTTATCAAAATAAGTATTATCATTAAAATTGTTATTGTTATTATTAATAGTATCGTTATTATTATTATTATTATTATTATTATTATTATTATTATTATTATTATTATTATTATTATTATCATTATAATAATTATTAGTATTATCATTAGTATTATTATACTCCCTCCGTCCCATCTTAAGTGTCCACTGTTGACTTTTCAAAGTCTTTTTTTATCAACTTTGACCGTAAATATTTTTATTTGTACTATGTAATAATTGATGGAAATTATATGAATGAGTTGAGTTTTCAATGTGTTTTCATTCCATATAATTTTCATCAAATATTATGTAATACAAATAAAAATATTTATGGTCAAAGTTGACAAAGAAAGACTTTGAAAAGTTAACAGTGGACACTTAAGATAGGACGGAGGGAGTAATTATTATTATTAAGTATCATTATCATTAAAACTAATATTAGTATCATTTAATTATTATGATTACTATATTTATCATTATTATAAATGCGATATAAAAGAGGACTAAAATCTATTAAAAAATTGATTAGGAAATAATGAGTATAAGTATGATGATGAAATTAAAATATTGTAAGATATTGATTTAGATAAAAATATCGTTTTCATTATTTTTATTATTATTATTAAAAGTGTCATTAATATTAAAACTATCATTTTTATTAAAATTATCATTTTTAATAGAAATATCATTGTTATTATAAAATATCATTATTATTATCATTTTAGTATTATTATTATTAAAAATTATCATTTTGAACAGAATTATTATTTTTATATAAAATATTATTATTATTACAGTTAATATTAAAAAGACGTTATTATTGTAGTGACCCGAACTTTCCATGTTTATATATATTAAATGAAATTATTATTTACATGATTAAGTGTTTCCAACATGTTAAGCAATCAAACTTGTTAAGACTTGATTAATTGAAATAGGTTTTATATAGACAATTGACCACCCAAGTTGACCGGTGATTCACGAACGTTAAAACTTGTAAAAACTATATGATGTCATATATATGGATATATATATAGTTAACATGGTATTATGATAAGTAAACATATCATTAATTATATTAACAATGAACTACATATGTAAAAACAAGACTACTAACTTAAGGATTTCGAAACGAGGCATATATGTAACGATTATCGTTGTAACAACATTTAATTGTATATATATATATATATCTTACTAAGATATATTAATACATCATAATATCATGATAATGTAATAATTTAACATCTCATTTGATATAATAAACAATGGGTTAACTACACTTAACAGGATCGTTAACCTAAAGGCTTCAAAACAACATTTACATGTAACGACTAACGATGATTTAACAACTCAGTTAAAATGTATATACATGTAGTGTTTTAATATGTATTCATACACTTTTGAAAGAATTCAAGACACTTATCAAAATACTTCTACTTAACAAACATGCTTACAATTACATCCTCGTTCAGTTTCATCAACAATTCTACTCGTATGCACCCGTATTCGTACTCGTACAATACACAGCGTTTAGATGTATGTACTATTAGTATATACACTCCAATGATCAGCTCTTAGCAGCCCATGTGAGTCACCTAACACATGTAGGAACCATCATTTGGCAACTAGCATGAAATATCTCATAAAATTACAAAAATATTAGTAATCATTCATGACTTATTTACATGTAAACAAAATTACATATCCTTTATATCTAATCAATATACCAATGACCAAAAACACCTACAAACACTTTCATTCTTCAATTTTCTTCATCTAATTGATCTCTCTCAAGTTCTATCTTCAAGTTCTAAGTGTTCTTCATAAATTCTATAAGTTCTAGTTTCATAAAATCAAGAATACTTCCAATCTTGTAAAGTGATCATCCAACCTTAAGAAATCTTTCTTATTTACAGTAAGATATCTTTCAAATACAAGGTAATACTCATACCCAAACTTTTTTCAATTTCTATAACTATAACAATCTTATTTCGAGTGGAAATCTTACTTGAACTTGTTTTCGTGTCATGATTTTGCTTCAAGAACTCTCAAGCCATCCAAGGATCCTTTGAAGCTAGATCTATTTTTCTCATTTTCAGTAGGTTTATCCACAAAACCTGAGGTAGTAATGATGTTCATAACATCATTCGATTCATATATATAAAACTACCTTATTCGAAGGTTTAAACTTGTAATCACTAGAAGATAGTTTAGTTAATTCTAAACTTGTTCGCAAACAAAAGTTAATCCTTCTAACTTGACTTTTAAAATCAACTAGACATATGTTCTATATCTATATGATATGCTAACTTAATGATTTAAAACCTGAAAACACGAAAAACACCGTAAAACCGGATATACGCCGTCGTAGTAACACCGCGGGCTGTTTTAGGTTAGTTAATTAAAAACTATGATAAACTTTGATTTAAAAGTTGTTCTTCTGGGAAAATGATTTTTCTTATGAACATGAAACTATATCCAAAAATCATGGTTAAACTCAAATTGGAAGTATGTTTTCCAAAATGGTCATCTAGACGTCATTCTTTCGACTGAAATGACTACCTTTACAAAAATGACTTGTAACCTGTATTTCCAACTATAAACTTATACTTTTTCTGTTTATATTCATAAACTTAAGATCAATATGAAACCATAGCAACTTGAAACACTCAAAACGGATTTAAAACGAAGAAGTTATGGGTAAAACAAGATTGGATAATTTTTGTTGTTGTAGCTACGTGAAAATTGATAACAAATCTATATTAATCATATCCTAGTTAACTCATATTGTATTACTTGTATTCTAATATATTATGTAATCTTGGGATACCATAGACACGTATGCAAATATTTTGACATATCATATCGACCCATGTATATATATTATTTGGAACAACCATAGACACTCTATATGCAATAATGTTAGAGTTAGCTATACAGGGTTGAGGTTGATTCCAAAAATATATATACTTTGAGTTGTGATCTAGCCTGAGACGTGTATACACTGGGTCGTGGATTGATTCAAGATAATATATATCGATTTATTTCTGTACATCTAACTATGGATAACTAGTTGTAGGTTACTAACGAGGACAGATGACTTAATAAACTTAAAACAGTAAAATGTATTAAAATATTGTAAATATATTTTGAACATACTTTGATGTATATGTACATATTTGTTATGGTTCGTGAATCGACCAGTGGCCAAGATTTACTTCCCGACGAAGTAAAAATCTGTGAAAGTGAGTTATAGTCCCACTTTTAAAATCTAATATTTTGGGATGAGAATACATGCAGTTTTATAAATTTTTTACGAAATAGACGCAAGTAAATGAAACTACATTGTATGGGTGAATGATCGAAGTCGAATATGCCCCTTTTTAGCTTGGTAGCCTAAGAATTTGGGAAAACACCCCCAAATTGACGCGAATCCTAAAGATAGATCTATCGGGCCCAACAAGCCCCATTCTGGAATTTGGAATGCTTTAGTACTTCAATTTTATCATATCCGATGGGTGTCCCGGAATGATGGGTATATTCTATATGCATCTTGTTAATGTCGGTTACCAGGTGTTCACCGTATGAATGAATTTTATCTCTATGTATGGGATGTATTGAAATATGAAATCTTGTGGTTTATTATTATGATTTGATAATACATAGGTTAAACCTATAACTCACCAACATTTTGTTGACGTTTTAAAGCATGTTTATTCTCAGGTGATTATTAAGAGCTTCCGCTGTTGCATACTAAAATAAGGACAAGATTTGGAGTCCATGCTTGTATGATATTATGTAAAAACTGCATTCAAGAAACTTATTTTCGATGTAATATATTCTTATTGTAAACCATTATGTAATGGTCGTGTGTAAACGGTATATTTTAGATTATCATTATTTGATAATGTACGTAATGGTTTTTAAACCTTTATCGATAGAATAAAGGTTATGGTTGTTTTAAAAATGAATGCAGAGTTTGAAAAACGTCTCATATAGAGGTCAAAACCTTGCGACAAAATTAATTAATATGGAACATTTATAATCAATATGAATGGGACATTTCAATTATTATCATAATTAGAATTATCATTTTATTATAATTAATATCATCATTAGTAAAAATAAATATTGTTATTATTATTAGTAGAATAATAATAATAATTATCATTATTATTACAAAATAATACAACTTTTACTCATTATTATTATTATCAATATTATTTTATCAAATAAATATGTGATAAAAAGATATTTTTACCACACGTAATATAATTATATTAATAATACATACCACTATATTTTTATGATATTGAGTAAACTGTATAAATTTTATTACTTAAGATATATAAAAATATATTTTTATCATATATAAATTTTAATATAAATTTTTATTTATTAATAAATGACTTGTATTATTTACTCTAATAAAACCTGATAAATATATTTAAATATATAAAACAACTATATTTAAGTTATATAATAAACATGTATAGATTTTGGAAGTCATTTTGGGTCAAGTTGACTTTCGTTGACTTTTGCATATCGGTCTCGAGCATTAGGATTGTGATACACTACGACTTGACCTAAATTGTTAGACAGATATTGACCAATATATAAATATATATACTTAATAAAGGTTCGTGAATCCGAGGCCAACCCTGCACTTGTTCAGTGCCGTCATTTGCATTATTGCTACAAAATACAGTATTGTAAGTTTCATTTGCTCCATTTTTAAATGCCTTTGCAATATATATTTTTGGGCTGAGAATACATGCACTGTTTTTATAAATATTTGATAAAATAGACACAAGTACTTAATTACATTCTACGATGAATTACTATACCGCGTATCACCCTTTTTGCTTGGTAGGCTAAGAATTAGTTGGACGTTATAATTGCCTCTAATTGACGCGAATCCTAAAGAGAGATCTATCGGGACCAACAAGCCCCATCCGGGTTACGGATGCTTTAGTACTTCGATTTTATCATGTCTGATGAGAGTCCCGGAATGATGGGGATACGCTAGATGCATTTTGTTAAGGTCAGTTACCAGGGATTCATCGGCTGAATGATTATTTTTATACACTTGCGAGTGTATGGTTATTTATATATTGAAATCTTGTGGTCTATTAAAATAATGAAAATGAATTTTTATGATTAACTAATGAACTCAACAACCTTTTGGTTGACACTTTTAAGCATGTTTATTCTTAGGTATTAAAGAAATCTTCCGCTGTGCATTTGCTTATCTTAAAGATATTACTTGGAGTCATTCATGGCATATTTCAAAAGACGTTGCATTCAAATCATTTGAGTTCAAAAAGATTGTTAATAGATGAATGACAGACTAGTCAGTTATATTTGAGAAACACGATAATATCATTGGTATGCATATTTGTAAACTTTCATTGAAATGAAAGTAGTCTTTTAAAAAGAATGCAATGTTTGTAAAATGTAACATATAGAGGTCAGTACCTCGCAATGTAATCAACTATTTTTAATCATTTATAATCGATATGAATGGGTCCTTTCAGTTGGTATCAGAGCGGTGGTCTTAGCGAACCAGGTCTTGCATTAGTGTGTCTAACTGATAGATATTAAGATGCATTAATGAGTCTGGACTTCGATCGTGTCTGCATGTCAAAAGTTTTGCTTATCATTTTTGTCAGAAATTAACTGCTTATCATCTTAAGTCTAGACGCGTCTTACTACATTCATTGCATAGATGGTGTATAGACAAATTCATATCTTTACATATCTATTACAGTAAACTCTGTCTGACATCTTTCGAAAATTTCTCTGTAACTTATGGGATCTTGGTATTATATATACATATGTAAAATATGTATTGAAGAATCACAAACTAAATCCTATAATCTATTACATATCAAAATTCATTTCCCAAATCGTACGAGATGGATCCCCCAACTAGTTCAAGTTCATCGGATTCCGACATAGATTTCCACTCGAGCTCCGAAGGCAGTGTGACCGGAATGGATCAACCAATTAGCCATCATCTATTCTGGATGAATTAGGGATGGGTTCGTAGCCTACTAAATCATTGGAGACAAGAAGAACGTGATCCCTTCCATCCACCACATTTCCCTCTTGGCGAAGAACCTGAAGCACTTACCGGTGAACCAGTCCGAAACACCATTTACACCCTCATTTCTCGAGTATCCCGTCACGATTATATACTATCTCAAATTCTAGATCTTATTCATCCGCTTCCAACCGCAAATCATCCCGGGTTACTAGAAGAAGTCAACGAGCTTCGTGCTAGAGTGGTGGCTTTGGAGAATATGATGTAGAACTTACAAGCATCACAAGCCCCACAAACACCAACTACACCACCCACATCAATACCAACAGCACCATTACCACCATCAATAACATCCGCCTCACAAGCCCCAACATTGCAATCTGTCCTACGAGCATCAATGTCATACGCACTGTAGATACCAAGGAATACCAACAACAACGAACGATGAAGTATTGATTCATAACTTCATCAGAGAAATATTCTACGGTGATTATGTAATCTCTAAAGTTTTAGAGATTATTTATTCTAATCATAACCTTAAATCAAGATGAGGGGATGGATAGAGATGATAGAGGGGAGAATAGAAACCCTGACAGAAATGGTGCATACGTTACAAAATAGACTTGTTATACAAGCAGCATTAGCAGTACCGTCAGCATAACCAGCACTAGCAGTACCGTCAGCATCACCAGCACTAGCAGTACCATCAGCATCACCAGCACTAGCAGTACCGTCAGCAGCATCTACAACATCACAAGCTCCGTCAGTTCCTTAATCACCGACATCATCACAAATCAACAACGAGCATATTATATCAACGAGTTATGAAGTATTAACTCATTCCCTCTGAAGAATTTATATATATGTTTTTTATATATAAATTTTTAAACCACAATATATCTTTTCGTACTAAGCTATTATGTGTGAATCTTAAAGAGTAGATACTACTCGATTAATTCTAATCACTAATATACTATAATGTACGTCCTTCGTTAATGACTTGACAATCGTTAACTATAATCTCTGATTCAATAGATTCCTTTTCATAACAAATCAAGTGTATTGTTCAAATACAAGTTTGATTTTACACTTTCATTTTCGATGTACTCGAAACTTTCTAGAAACATCATTCATACCTTGCGAAGTTCGCAAGAATTCACAAGCATCAACATCCGTCACCAAGGAATACCAATAAGAATAAACAATGAAGTATTGATTGCATTAGTGAAATAATACTCCGCGAAAATCATTAAATGAGCTTAATATAATATTAACTCATTAAATCTGTATTACATCTGAAGAAAATATACATATATTTTCATAAAGATTGTAATAAAATTTATTTGGTAAAAATATTACTTGTGAAACTTTTAATGGGTATGTAATACCCAAGAGATATAACTTCACAATTAATATGTTACATTCTTCAATTCTGATTCAGCAAATCATCAACTATACTCACTACTTTCACAACAATATACATATTTTTTAATAAAAATCAGAACAACCATTTCGATTGCATGTTCTGTTCTTAACAGATCAGAATCCAAGTCAAGATTTAATAGGAGACATCACTCTTAGATCCCTACATCTTTCAAAGCTATACTTTGACTTAAAAACTGTGCTAGAACATCATATGTATATTGACGATTTCAATATGTATTTAAACCCTTTATGATTCTTGAAAACACCTCAATTAAGAAACAACCGAGAGGATGATCTAACCATACGAAAAGAATGACTTATGCATATAGTCATACACCTGGAAAACTCCTGGAACCTAAGTAGAAGTTTAACTCTAATCTATAAACCATTGGTGTTGTTATTACCGAAAATAACTTTGTAATCCCTCTCTAAAGTAGCCAATTTTGTCAAACCTCCAGCAAATCAACTTCGACTTTCATTCGAATTAACCTTATTATAACTTTGATATATAAGTTTTCCTGTATGTCATTGTTACCGGGGAACCTTTTACATTCCACCATATTAACAGTAAACGTACCAACAACTTCATTACCCTTTGACTTAAGCCTCTCCGAAAAGTCACTATATTTATTCATTGAAACCCTATCATGTACTCATCTGCATCTTGTAATGGTAATTGACATACCAAAAAGCTTCAATCTTTATTCTCGAATTTCGTAGCGACTCTACGCCAACAGTTATATATATATATATATATATATATATATATATATATATATATATATATATATATATATATATATATATATATATATATATATATATATATATATATATATACATATACATATATATATATATACATATACATATATATATATATACATATACATATATATATATACATATACATATATATATATACATATACATATATATATATATATATATATATATATATATATATATATATATATATATATATATATATATATATATATATAACATCTATCTCCTAGACTTACGTACTTCAATTGTGAATTTCTGAAAATCACCCCAATTTATGAATCATTCCTCAGAACGTTGAAAAATGCTGACGAATCAGCAAAAACTGTAAAGGACCTTAACAATCAAAAGTTTGATGATAAAGAATTGTGACTGAAGAAGCTCAGAAAATGAGGAAATTTGGTACTGGAAACGGATTGAGCAAACTATGAAGAAGGCTGTGGACAAATCACAAAGACTAAACCTGCCTTCAAAGTATCCAAATGATTCAGTATCTGCTGAAGTCATTAACGAATACCTTACTCCTGACTCTAAATCTTTACGGACAAATCTTCTTCATCATCCTTCGATATTAGAAATTCTAAGATATCATCGTATCTTTCATTATAAATATCTTCAATATTTCTGAAGATATCTTCATAACTATTCTTATCCAGAATTATCTACCTCTTCGCGCGATCTGCGTTACGTCAAAAATGAAACTGTTTTAGTTTCTAAATCTCTGAAAAATTCAAAATTTAAATTATGAATGTTTTTGAAGTAGTGTTGGGAATTGAAGCATGAGTTAGTATAATATAATGACACTTGATCAACGTGATTATATTACAGTAAGTCATGCTGAGTTTCTAATGAAACATGATGATTCACCGAAATGTCATCATGTGTCACGTTACACGACTCTTACATTCTACTTAATCTCTATCTTTACCAGTGACTACTGGTAATTTAACTAATCAAGATCATGCTATTACAATTTCTCTCTTAGAACATTAGTCATGTTCATTCGAAACTTCATACCTACGAATTCTGGACCATTACTCGCTTGACTTACAGTCGAGAAGAGGAAACAGAAGCATGGAACTCGAAATATAAGCGAAAATATAAGCACGGCAATAACACAGAGATTACAAACCGTGTATATCAATGGGTATAGCAATATAAAGACATGGGAGAACTAAAAACACTATGAATGCAAGAGCATAGTAGAAGTAAACAGATTCTTCTGGTGGTAGATGAAAAAGGAGAATGACAGATGTGATAGTCAAGAATATATCAAGAATCAGAACTGGATGGAGCATATTGATGAATGTTTTAGAAGTATGAATTGAGGAAGAAAGTATAGAAGATGAGATTTGTGAAAATAAGGAAACGAAGGGGGTGGATTTATAGTGAAATATCAGATATAGCAATCGAGGCAGATTACGCATCTAATCAAAGTAAATCACAATTTCCTTAATTACCGAAGAATCAAATCTTATTACGAAGATTTTCTCTAAATCCTTTTAACTCCGAAAATCAAACCTATCTACATGATAGTGCTAAAAACGAACATATATTTCATAGCATTATTCCTCAAGAAAGACAAGCTTTTAGTTGCAATTGTTCTATTTACAAGTGATATTCGTTTAAATAATAAAAGGTGAAGACAAAAGACAGATTCGACGAATTGAAGACGCAAATGACCAAAAAGCTCAAAAGTACAAAATACAATCAAATAGGTTCCAATTATTGATAAGAAACGTCTCGAAATTACAAAAGTACAAGATTCAAAACGCAAAGTACAAGATATTAAATTGTACGCAAGGACGTTCGAAAATCCGGAACCGGGACCAGAGTCAACTCTCAACGCTCGACGCAACGGACTAAAAATTACAAGTTAACTATGTATATAAATATAATATAATATATAATTAATTATATAAATTATATATATATTATATTTATATAATAATCCGTCGGCAAGAAAGGATCCAAAATGGAGTGAGCTGTAAAATCGAACTACGCGAGTTGCGGAGTTTGAAGAAGGAAAGGGCCGTGAGTCGCGGAGCCCCTAATTTTGAAAATCCCTATAAAAGCCAGCGCAATTCGACGAGTTTTAAGATCAATATATCCTATCTCTCTATCTCACAAACGTAATATATATATATATATATATATATATATATATATATATATATATATATATATATATATATATATATTATAATTTTAATTTTAATTTTAATTCTAATAATAAGGGTATGTTAGCGAATGTTGTAAGTGTGTAAGTCGAAATTCTGTCCGTGTAACGCTACGCTATTTTTAATCATTGTAAGTTATGTTTAAATTATTTTCATTAATGTCTCGTAGCTAAGTTATTATTATGCTTATTTAAATCGAAGTAATCATGATGTTGGGCTAATTACTAAAATTGGGTAATTGGGCTTTGTACCATAATTGGGGTTTGGATAAAAGAACGACACTTGTGGAAATTAGACTATGGGCTATTAATGGGTTTTATGTTAACTAAACAATACCTTGTTAATTTAATATACAAACTTATAATTCGACGTATTTATATATAACCACATACGCTTGACTGGGTACGGTGGGCGGGATATCTATAAATACCAATAATTATTCATTTTACCGGACACGGAACTGGATTAATAGTTAATAGACTTGTTAAAACAGGGGTGAATTACATTCAAGGGTAATGGGTGTAATTGTTAACAAAGTAGTAAAACCTTGGTTTACACGCAGTCGATAACCTGGTGTATTCATTAAACAAAGTATTAAAACCTTGTTACAATTCGAATCCCTAATTAGTTGGAATATTTGACTTCGGGAATAAGAATAATTTGACGAAGGCTTTCGCTCTTTATATTTATGAATGATGGACTATTATGGACAAATCCGTATGGACATATTAAATAATCCAGGACAAAGAACAATTAACCCATGAGAATAAACTAAAATCAACACGTCAAACATCATGATTACGGAAGTTTAAATAAGCATAATTCTTTTATTTCATATTTAATTTCCTTTATTTTATATTTAATTGCACTTCTAATTATCGCACTTTTATTTATTGTTATTGTATTTAATTGCACTTTTAGTTATCGTACTTTTTAATTATCGCAATTTTATTTTATCGCACTTTTATTTATCGCAATTTCATTATCGTTATTTACTTTATGCTTTAAATTAAGTCTTTTATTTATTTAATTATTTACATTAGGTTTTAACTGCGACTAAAGTTTTAAAAATCGACAAACCGGTCATTAAACGGTAAAACCCCCCTTTTTATAATAATAATATTATTTATATATATATTTGTATTTTTATAAATTAAAACTAATATAGCGTTAAGCTTTATTTAAAAGATTCCATGTGGAACGAACCGGACTTACTAAAAACTACACTACTGTACGATTAGGTACACTGCCTACCGTGACTCGCGGAGTTCTCTCTGACAGGCCACAGGAAGCCTAATCTTGCATTAATTACGGAGTATATTTTAATTTTTATTAATAAAACCCTAATTAGGGTTTGATTAGTTAATTAATATTAATTAATTTAGTTTTATTTACTTAATTTGTAATATTAAGTTTATTTAGTTTTATTAATATATAAAAATTAATAGTTTTATAAAATAAATAATATAAAAATAATATTTTTATAAAAATTGTACTTTTTACAACTTTTAGTATATTTTTATATTTTGTTTTTATTTATTTGTTTTTAGCGTAATTTTTTGTATTTTTCGCTCATAATTAGTTTTAAATATAGTTTTTGCCATAGTTATTTTTATTTTTAGATTTTTAGGCTTTGCCGTAAAATCCCTTAAGTGCTTTCTCTTTAGACTAAGATCTAAGTGCTTTAGAATTTTGCGACGCCTTTTTAAGTTTTAGTTCCTTTTTAAGTTATTGCCATTTGGGATATAGTTTTACTTGTAAGCCTTAATATTTTTAGACGCAACTTTTAATTTTTAGTTTTTAGTTCCTTTTTAAGTTTCAACGCGCTACTTTCTTATTTTTATTTTTCGACGCCTTTTACCTATGTATCAATTATCACTCCAATTAGTAATCTCAATTTGCAATTTTAATTTTATGTTAGTGATAGTAATAAGGTTGGGTTAGTCGAGTGTTTTAAAGTTTCTTAAGTCATTTTTTTTATTTCTTATTTTTTAACGCCTTTTATTTTTTTCAACCCTTTTCTTTTTCGACCTTTTTCGACGCGCTCTTTTTCTTTCTTATTTCTCGCAATCCTAGTTTTTAGGACATAGATTTTTATTCTATTTCTTCTCTAAATTTCTTAAAATTACGAAAATTTATTTTAAGTGGTTAAATTGATAGACATCAAAATTTTCTGGTTCGTAGTAATAGTTGGATTTGTACGTGGACCGGGTTATTGGAGCCAAACAGTACTCAATTATATTGAGACCAAACGAAACCTGCCCCTCTGCTGCATCTTTTGGCTATTCGAAACGTGGGCAAAATCAGAAAAGTCTATTAATTGGATAACTTATATAATTTTTCTTTCCTTTTAAAAACTAATAGGATATTCAGTGAATGCACCGAGCAAGACGTTCACCACCTGTAACTAGATCAAGACATTTAGCAAATATTACTGCCGTTGATTTTTCTTTAGAATCGTCATCCAGTCGACCAAGTACTCTAATTCAAATTTTCGATAATCTATTTTTTGAACCCAACCTCACAATTGAAAATCCGGAGAATATTCAGGGACAATTCATAGATCCTGAACCATTAATTTTTCCTCCGGAACCACCAATCATTCAAACAGAGATTGTTGAGGAACGAACCATTAAATCAGAATCCTCTAGTGATTCATATTCAACAAATTCAATTATGGAAAATCTGGAACCTTTAAGTATGGAAGACCGAATGAGAGCTAAACGCACTGGCCAAGGTCACGCAATTACTCATCCAGACATTAATGCGCCAGATTATGAAATCAAAGGACAAATTCTACATATGGTGACTAATCAATGCCAATTTAGTGGTGCGCCGAAGGAAGATCCAAATGAACATCTTCGTACCTTTAATAGGATCTGCACACTATTTAAAATAATAGAAGTGGAGGATGAACAGATATATCTCATGTTATTTCCCTAGACTTTAAAGGGAGAAGCCAAAGATTGGTTGGAATCGTTACCTGAAGGGGCGATCGATACATGGGATGTTTTAGTTAAAAAAATTTCTTAAACAATTCTTTCCTGCATCTAAAGCCGTAAGACTTCAAGGAGAAATTGTTACGTTCACACAGAAACCGAATGAAATTCTATATGAGGCGTGGACAAGATTTGGAAAGTTATTAAGAGGATGTTCGCAACATGGTTTAGACACCTGTTAAATAGTACAAATATTCTACCAAGGATGCGACATCACTACAAGGAAAGACATCGATATAGCAGCTGGTGGTTCCATTATGAAGAAAACCGAAACTGATGCTTACAAAATTATTGATAACACTGCTTCCCACTCACATGAGTGGCACCAAGAAAAAGATATCGTTAGATCATCTAAAGCAGCTAGAGCCGATTCTAGCCATGACTTAGATTCCATTTCCGCAAAGATAGATGCTGTCCAGAGACGAATGGAAAAGATGACTAAAGATATTCACTCAATACGAATTAGTTGTGAGCAGTGTGGTGGAGCACATTTGACAAAACATTGTCTCAGTATTGAACTAACAATGGAACAAAGAGAGAATGTTTTATATCTAAACCAAAGGCCTGGAAATAATTATTAGAATAATTATCAACCGCCAAGACCAATTTACAATCAAAACCAGAATTATAATCGAAATGTTCCATACAACAACCAACAAGGTCCTAGCAATCAACAAGTATCCAACAATACTTACAACCAGCAAAGACCTAATTTTCAAAACAAACTACCACAACCCGATGATAAAAAGCCGAATTTAGAAGTTATGATGACAAAGCTAGTTGAAACTCAAACGCAGTTTTTCACATCTCAGAAACAAACTAATGAACAAAATGCTCAAGCATTTAGAAATCAACAAGCTTCTATTCAAAATTTGGAACAAGAAGTAAATAACCTAGCAAGGTTAATAGGTGAAAGAAAACCGGGAAGTTTACCTAGTGATACAAATGCTAACCCCCGGAATGAAACAGCTAAAGCTATTACCACAAGAAGTGGTACAACACTTAAACCACCTGAAATACCTGTAATTTCTGAGGAAGCTATTCCTACTCCACAAGAACCACAACCTGAGCAAGATAAGGAAAAAGAACCGGTAGTTGAAAAGGTTAATGAAGATAACATAGTTAAGGCTAAACCTTATGTTAAACCATACCAACCACCACTTCCGTCCCCGAGTAAAATGAAAAAAGAGAAACTTGAAGCCGAGCAATCCAAATTCTTAGATATGTTTAAACAAATAAATGTCAATCTTCCTTTCATTGATGTAATTTCAGGAATGCCTAGATATGCTAAATTCTTGAAAGATCTAATCACAAATAGAAAGAAAATGGAAGAACTCTCGGCCGTTACTATGAATGCTAATTGTTCAGCAGTGCTGTTGAATAAGATACCATAAAAATTATCTGATCCAGGAAGTTTCACAATTCCATGTTTTCTGGGTAGTCTTAGTTCAATAGAAGCATTGGCAGACTTAGGTGCTAGTATAAATTTAATGCCGTATTCACTATACGCTAAACTAGACCTTGGAGAATTGAAACCAACACGAATAAGCATACAACTAGCTGATAGATCAATAAAATATCCTAGATGGATAATGAAGAACATGCTAGTTAAAGTTGGTACTTTAGTATTTCCAGTAGATTTTGTTGTTCTGGACATGGAAGAAGATTCTCAAGTTTCTCTCATATTAGGAAGACCATTCTTAAACACGGCTAAAGCAATGATAGACGTGTTTGGTAAGAAATTGACCATAAGTATAGAGGATGAGAGTGTTACCTTTTCAGTTGATAGAGCAATGCAACAACCGCAATCTGCAGATGATACATGTTATTATATTCAAACTATAGATTCACATGCAGAATTGTTAGAAGAATTTCCAGAATTACAAGGAACAGGAGAATGTTCTTTAGGAGAAGGGATTGAACTAATTGATGAAACTGAAATGTTAGCTACACTAATAGCTAATGGATATGAACCAACAACAGAAGAAATTCAAATGCTAAAAGAAGAAGACAGATATCGATATAAATCATCGATAGAAGAACCACCGACATTAGAGTTAAAGCCACTTCCAAACCATTTGGAATACGCTTATTTACATGGTGAATCTGAATTACCTGTAATAATATCATCTTCTCTTACTAAAAATGAGAAATCACAACTCATTTCTGTGTTGAAAGCTCATAAACCAGCCATTGCATGGAAGATTCATGATATTAAAGGAATAAGTCCTTCGTATTGCACACATAAAATCCTTATGGAAGAAGGTCATAAAACGTATGTGCAACGCCAACGAAGACTAAATCCTAATATGCAAGATGTAGTTAAGAAAGAAACTATTAAACTGCTTGATGCAGGTTTAATTTATCCAATTTCTGATAGTCCATGGGTAAGCCCAGTTCAATGCGTGCCTAAGAAGGGTGGCATGACTGTCATTACAAATGAGAAAAATGAGCTTATTCCTACTAGGACTGTAACAGGATGGCGTGTTTGTATTGATTATAGAAAATTAAATGACGCCACCAGAAAAGATCACTTTCCCTTACCTTTTATTGATCAAATGTTGGAAAGATTAGCCGGAAATAGTTACTATAGTTTTCTAGATGGTTTTTTCGGATATTTTCAAATTCCAATACCACCCGAGGACCAAGAGAAAACCACATTCACGTGCCCTTATGGTACTTTTGCTTACAAACGCATGCCATTTGGACTTTGCAACGCCCCTGCAACCTTTCAAAGGTGCATGATGGCGATTTTTCACGACATGATAGAAGAATGCATGGAAGTTTTCATGGATGACTTTTCAGTCTTCGGTGATACATTTGAATCATGTTTAGTTAATCTTGAACGAATGCTTATTAGATGCGAACAATCAAATCTAGTGCTTAATTGGGAGAAATGCCATTTCATGGTTAAAGAAGGCATCGTTCTTGGACATAAAATTTCAAAAGAAGGAATTGAAGTGGATAGAGCTAAAGTAGATGTAATTGCTAAACTTCCACATCCCACCAATGTTAGAGGAGTTAGGAGTTTTCTAGGGCATGCCGGTTTTTACCGACGTTTCATAAAAGATTTTAGCAAAATTGCCACTCCTATGAATAAACTCCTAGAAAAGGATGCTCCATTCATATTTTCAGATGAATGTATCAAATCTTTTATTATTCTTAAAGAGAAACTCACTAATGCGCCGATCATGATAACACCAAATTTGAATCTACCGTTTGAACTTATGTGCGATGCAAGTGATTTTTCAATGGGAGCCGTTTTAGGACAAAGGATTGAAAAACGATTTCAACCTATTTATTACGCTAGTAAGACGTTACAAGGAGTACAAATGAATTACACAACTACTGAAAAAGAACTCCTTGCTATTGTCTTTGCTTTTGACAAATTTCGCTCATATCTCGTTCTAGCAAAAGCGGTGGTCTATACCGACCATTCTGCTCTTAGATACTTATTTTCGAAACAAGATGCTAAACCAATATTAATCCGTTGGATCTTACTCTTACAAGAGTTCGATATTGAAATCCGAGATAAAAGAGGAGCAGAAAATCTCGCCGCTGATTATCTTTCTCGTCTTAAAAATCCCGAATTAGAAGTTCTAAATGAATCGGCCATACAAGACAACTTTCCTGATGAATATCTATTGAAGATAGATTATAATGAAATACCATGGTTTGCAGACTATGCAAACTACTTAGTATGTGGATTCCTTGAAAAAGGATTATCGTACCAAAAACGAAAGAAATTCTTTAGTGATATAAAACATTATTTCTGGGATGATCCACATCTGTTTAAAAGTTGTCCAGATGGAATAATACGCCGATGTGTATTCAGAGATGAAGCTAGTAAAATTTTAAACCATTGTCACACAGGACCAACAGGAGGGCATTAAGGGCCTCAACTAACAGCAAGAAAAGTTTATGATGCTGGATTCTATTGGCCTACAATTTACAAAGACGCACACCTTCTTTGCAAATCCTGTGATGCTTGTCAAAGGGCCGAAAAAATAAGTCAACGTGATGAAATGCCACAAAATGTCATTCAAGTATGTGAAGTATTTGACATTTGGGGTATTAACTTTATGGGTCCATTTCCAAAATCTCATAATAATCTCTACATTCTCGTAGCCATTGATTATGTATCTAAATGGGCGGAAGCACAAGCTCTCCTAACTAACGATGCACGAGTTGTAGTCAACTTTTTAAAACGTCTTTTTGCAAAGTTTGGAACACCGAAAGCTTTAATAAGTGATCGGGGTACTCATTTCTGTAATAATCAACTTGAGAAAGTTCTCAAAAGATATGGAGTAACTCATAAAATCTCCACTGCATATCATCCACAAACAAGTGGACAAGTTGAAAATACCAACCGAGCTTTAAAACGTATTCTAGAGAAAACCGTAGGATCAAATCCGAAGGAATGGTCCATTAAATTGGAGGATGCACTCTGGGCTTTTAGAACAGCCTACAAAACTCCAATTGGAACCACACCTTTTAGACTCGTTTACGGAAAAGCATGTCATCTTCTAGTAGAAATTGAACACAAAGCATTTTGGGCTTTGAAGACATGTAATCTTGATTTACATGAAGCCGGACGTCTACGATTAAGTCAACTAAAAGAATTAGAAGAATTAAGACATGAAGCATACGAAAATTCGTTAATCTATAAGGAAAGAACGAAGAAATGGCATGATAAAAGAATCAGAAGTTCAAAAGAATTTAAAGAAGGAGATAGAGTTCTTCTTTTCAATTCACGATTCAAGCTATTTCCTGTAAAATTGAAATCAAGATGGTCTGGACCATTCATAGTCAAAAGAGTTTTCCCATACGAAACGATAGAATTAATAAATTCAAATGGGATTGAATTTAAGGTTAATGGTCACAGATTTAAACATTACATACATGGTCCGATGGAAGTTGACAACGAAGTTAATCACAATTTCGATACCACAGCTAACTAAGTGTGGGGAGAATCAAGTCTTTTAAGGATAATATATATTTCTGTTAGAGTTAGATTTTCTGTTTTCGTGTAGTTCTCAAAAATGGAACCTGAATGGTCTTTTCCTAGCAGACCCTAAAGAACTAGTCTTCTCCCCCCATTCTGAATTTTTATTTTTTTTAGGTTTTTGCGAATTGAAGACTTCCTGTGAACTAAACCATGGTCTAATGCTACACGCTTTGATCACTAAACGTAATAATGACACACTTCCGAGTGAAATAGTATCATTAATTAGAGGTTAATTTTTACGGAGTAAGAAAAGAATCCAGATGCGAAGATAATAAGTCACAATTTGGTAAAGGAAAATCAAAATCCGCGGCGAAAAGAAGAGCACGACACCTTGAAAAATGTCACAAATGCGGAAAATGGTCACACGAAGGTAAATGTTCAAATAATCAAACCTATTCAAACACCGAATTTGTTACTTTATGCAGAGACGGACCGTTCATATGTTTAGAAGAAAAAACATTAAATGCTCAAGGTTACGCCTATGTAGCCATGGAAAATCAATTAGTCCGACTATCTTATGAGTGGGCTAGAGCATATCACTAAGAAATATATTTCACAGGTAAGTCTGTACAGTTTTTATTTTTTATTTTTATATTTAACCTTTTGATAATAAACGCTAATTTGTTCGCTATAAAGTATTAAATTGGTATTCGATGAAATTAGGTTTGGCGACCGAAATTATTGATATCATAAAAAAAAATTATTACATCACTGCGAAATTTAACGTTTATTCTTAAGGTATAAATATCTTTAATCAATCAACCCAAAATATTTCAAAAATTCGTCATGAGTTAAATTAGGTCATGGAACCGAAATTACTTTACCGAAAAGAGGGGCGCATATTTTTGATAATATTTGATTGATTAAAGTGGGATAAAAGCCAAAAAGATTTTTAATTTTTACCATGTTTTTAAAATTAATATATAAAAATTAAATTAATATTGTAAACTTCTTTAAAATTGTAAATATTTGAAAAATTAATCTTTTTAATATAAGTTTGTATGTAAAAAAATATATAATATAACTTTGGTGTGAATTTTTAAAATTTGAATTTTTAATTTTATGCATTTTAAATTTAAGTTTGGTGTGAATTTAAAAACAAAAATTTACTTTATTTCGCTAAGTTAAAAATATGATTTTTAAAATTCGTCGTGAGTAGAAGACTAGGTCGTTGAACCGAAATTGCTTTACCCAAGGGAGGGACGAGAACTTTTATTATCATTATTTTTAATCTTATTGAATTAAAGTATGCCAAAAACATTAAAAACCCAAAAATCTAAGCTTTTAAAACCGCGCTTTAAATAGACAAATTTTAAAATTTTGTCGAGGGACAGACTAGGACATCGTTCCGAAACGACCTCGTCCTAAATAACAAGGGAAACAAAATTTTAAAATTAATTAATTAATTGTTTTATAAGTTAAGATTTTTATATATATATAAAAAAAAAGAGGCCGCGACTCGCGGAGTTTGTAAAGGGCAAACACCGCAAGTCGCGGAGCTTGCAAAATCCAGAAAAAAATAAAACGTAAAGAAACAGATCAGTCCACACACCACACACAAAAATACAGCGAAAACACAGCGAAAAACACTCCCAAAATCGAAATTTTTCACCAAAAATCATCACATTTTTTACTATAATCATGTTGAGAAGGATGCTATCAAGGAATTACTTAAGAAAAACGGTAAATTTCTACAACAAAATACCATTTAATCCAAAAATTAGTGTTCTTGAGCAATTTTATACCCAATTCGATTTTGATGTTTTTAGTGTAATTATGCTTAAATTGCTTATGTATTATGCTTGTATAACCTAGATTGATGCTATTTAACATGATTAGAAGCCTTAAACTTCAAATTTAGAGTAATCTAGGGTTTGTGTTCTTGAGCAATTTGGGGCTTTTTGATATAAACAGGTTATGGCCGATTTTTGTCATGAATTATTGCTTAATTGAGTAGTGTAACATGTTTAGGTAGTTAAATGATCCAAACATTGATCCTAAACATGATTTTTAAAAATTAAAGTGGACTTTTTAGGCGAAAATTCATGAACTTGATTTATTTGATATATTTGCCAATTGAGACTTGTTTAATTGTTAGTAATGACTATTTTGACATGTTATTTGAGTTAAATGCTTATGAGCTTTGTATACATTTTCATATGTGCTTATTTGGAAAAGTGTAGAATTGTGAAAAATTGTGAAAATGTGTATAAGTTTAATTTTGATTTAACATGTTATTGTGATTGTTTTAAGTTGTTATTTTGCTGACTCTAATGCATATTTAGATGCACAAAAGTTGTGTTTGATGTGTTTTGCAGACTGAAAGGGGTGAATCTTCATCCCAAGCTCGCATTGTTCCTCCTGAGAATGCGAAACAACAGGATGTTGATAGCTATTATAAACAAGATATACCTCATCCAGTTATGACATTTTCAGATATGCACGTGGAAAATTTGCACCCGAACTTGAGATTAGACAGACGTTGGATAGATTATCCAAAATACCAAAGGGGCTTGCATACTCTTCATTCTAAAGTTGTTGAAGTACCTAGGGTAATAGAATGGGAACCGTTAGAAGCCGTAGAAATGGCCGAGCCAATTAGAGAATTACTTACACAGAGGTATGGTAATTCTACTTTTAACGACTGGGTACGATTATTCAACATGCGTAGACCTGTATATAAAGTATGGTGTGAAGAATTATTATGTAGTATAGAAATAAATGATCAGGTAGCTAGTTTAACCGATCGAAGTTTTATTAGATTTTTGTTAGGAGGTTCGATGCGCAGCATGTCTCTACTAGACATGGCTCAGGCCTTACGTATATATACGCTTGAGGAGCTAGCATCTGCCGATTGTCGAGGGTTGATACTAAATGGTAGGAAAATTGATGAAAATTTTGATACGCATGGTGTATGGAGTCAAATGACTAGCCATCACCGATTTAAAGGGGGAAATTACTCTTATTTGGATATAGATAGAGCTGAGTTAAGAGTAATTCACAGGTTTCTAGCGAACTCGATTACACAGCGAGGTAAAAATAAGGAAAAGGTAAATGAGCAAGATTTATTTTACCATATGTGTATTCGAGACACACAAAGCACTGTAAGTATACCTTATTGTGTGGGTTATTATTTATCAGCTATGGTTAGGGGGATGAGACCGTACAGTATAATAGGAGGTGGTATATTTATTACATTAATTGCTGAGTATCTCAATGTGGATATAAGTCGAGGGGGATTATTAATCGAAGAACCAGAACCCCATGATACAATTGGTTTAAATGTATATCATGGTGCTAAGGTTTTGAAGAGGCAAAATAACGCCGCAGTAAGATATAATGGAAGACATCTACAGGTTGAGAGAAATCAACAGCCAGGTAATGTGGGAGGGGAAAATGAAATGACAGAAATGCAAAGGTTTATAGCTTCACAAGAGTATGAAAATGCTAGACATCGAGTATTTGAAGATTGGCAAGTTCATCAAAACCAAATCATAGCACATTTCCAACATGTAGGTAGAAACTATATTCCTACTCCAACGCCCATATTTCCTCCCTGGTCTATAGAGATGCAACCACCGTATCCTACTTATAACCCAGCTGAAGCATTCTATAACACATACGGTTATGCATGGAACCCCTACTGGTATCAGTAACAACCCTAGTTTATTTAGTTTTATTTATTTTATTTTTGTAATATTACTACATTTAAGCACTTATGTTGATATTGTAATAGTTTTTATAATTTTCTAACTTTTATTTTTAGATTTTAATAATTTTTGAATGTAGGGTAATATACCAAACTTCAAAAATATGTATATATGTTTGCAGTTTATCTTATGTACACAACATTGTAAAACAACGCATTTTCAAAGACTGGCATTAAGTTCAGCAAAAGCAACTAATTTTGACGACAAGATGCAAAATATATGTGAAATAACGACAAGACGGAATGAACAAATGATATGCACCATTTATCATTCAACACAAACAACAATATGTTTGAAAACTTTGGTAAAATTTAATCATTTTTATACGCTAATCACCCTCAATAATTTAAATTGTTACTGATTTCTTGCAAATGAGGGCATTGCAAGATCTTAAGTGTGGGAAGGGGTTAAATTCTTTCGGATTTTTAAAATTTTTATTTAAACACTTGGTTACCATTAAAAATACTAGTAAAGCAGTAGTTGTATTAGAATCTAGTGCTCTCTGATAATAAAGAACAGCCCTAGTCTTATATACTGACTACCCAATTCTAGTAAAATTTTTCAAAATTTTCAATTAAATGAACTCAAAATCATGTTTATACATTTTTATGAACGATAAAATTAGGTGTTAACACCGAAATTATTGTTACCTCGGAAAGACATAAATTGAGAAACAAACCAAAATGTTAGAATTCATTTAAAATGGAATAGAGGACAATAAAAGGAAAATAAAAGCCAAGTGTGGAAAAATTTACCAAGAAATTTTAAACATATGTCACATATTTCTCTAACAAATAACTGAAAATACTTTTGCTTTGGACTAAAATAAAAAGTTTTACCCGATTTACTGTAAGAAAGATGGATCTACACGATGAATCAATTCCATCATTTAAAGGAAGTAAAGTCTTCCGAAAAAGAAACGCGCTTCTTGATTTAGGTCATGAAGTTGTCGTCCAGACCAGCTGTAGGTTGACGAAAAATCTAGAAAAGTCATCTCTAAAATCAGCAGGAAATCCACGGACCTCAGCATCAAACAGGGTCGCCAAGTGGTCACACTTATCCTAACCATGAGAGGATCTGTCTTGTAAAATGGGGAGGACGCCGGGCAAATTAGCTGGATAAGACTAATGAATCAGATCCCCAGAAAGGATAATCTCCTTAAAGATTAAAAATCAGCTTTTAAGCCTGATATTACTCAATCCTTGAGATTGACCTTAAAGATTGAGAATTACAAACTCATGGAATTCAATGATATCTAAACTCGAGCTTGAACGAGAAAATATTTTGATCAAAATTTCAAACCGATTTGTTTTCTGAAAACCTATTTTCAATGCGTTCATTACCATTGAACGTAAAATCCTAGGAATTCACCTGGAATTCATTAGGTCACCTGAACCAAATCGGGTGTCAACCGTAAGAACGGTGGTTGCATAGCGTGGTCAAAGACAGGACCTTGTGCCAGACCGAAAAATTATAAGGGTGAGCTTTACTATTGCTCCTACCAAGGATAGTAATTGCGTCCGACACGTTATAGACCATAATTAAAAGCATGTCAGGGGACATTGCCTTAACAGTTGCTTGTTCAACGCTTTCCTTTACAACCGGACGGTAGTTTATCGAAAGGTAATATACGGAGCAAGTATACTGGACGTGTTGCTTTCCTAATACAAGGTAAGCAAGTGGGTGACACAAAACCGTAAGTTTTGAGCTAAAATTTTCAAATCTGAAACCCACTAAACCCACAAAAAGAATTTGCAAACACCGGTGAAGGGTTTTTCCGGAAAACTTATCTAGGGTAAAAGCTAGATTTAATTTTCAAAAGATCAAATGTTTTCATAAAGATCCAATTTCCTTAATGGATCTAAATTTTATAGTCATGTGGGACTGTAAACCACATCGTTACTACCATTGTTTATACCGCCGTATAGAAATCACTGATGTACAAAGTGTGAAGAATAAAGAAGAGATTCTAGTATTTCAAGACTATATTGCTTGAGGATGAGCAACGCTCAAGTTGGGAATATTTGATAGTGCTAAAAACGAACATATATTTCATAGCATTATTCCTCAAGAAAGACAAGCTTTTAGTTGCAATTGTTCTATTAACAAGTGATATTCGTTTAAATAATAAAAGGTGAAGACAAAAGACAGATTCGACGAATTGAAGACGCAAACGACCAAAAAGCTCAAAAGTACAAAATACAATCAAATAGGTTCCAATTATTGATAAGAAACGTCTCGAAATTACAAAAGTACAAGATTCAAAACGCAAAGTACAAGATATTAAATTGTACACAAGGACGTTCGAAAATCCGGAACCGGGACCAGAGTGAACTCTCAACGCTCGACGCAACGGACTAAAAATTACAAGTTAACTATGTATATAAATATAATATAATATATAATTAATTATATAAATTATATATATATTATATTTATATAATAATCCGTCGGCAAGAAAGGATCCAAAATGGAGTGAGCTGTAAAATCGAACTCCGCGAGTTGCGGAGTTTGAAGAAGGAAAGGGCCGCGAGTCGCGGAGCCCCTAATTTTGAAAATCCCTATAAAAGCCAGCGCAATTCGACGAGTTTTAAGATCAATATATCCTATCTCTCTATCTCACAAACGTAATATATATATATATATATATATATATATATATATATATATATATATATATATATATATATATATATATATATATATATATATATATATATATATATATATTATAATTTTAATTTTAATTTTAATTCTAATAATAAGGGTATGTTAGCGAATGTTGTAAGGGTGTAAGTCGAAATTCTGTCCGTGTAACGCTACGCTATTTTTAATCATTGTAAGTTATGTTTATATTATTTTCATTAATGTCTCGTAGCTAAGTTATTATTATGCTTATTTAAATTGAAGTAATCATGATGTTGGGCTAATTACTAAAATTGGATAATTGGGCTTTGTACCATAATTGGGGTTTGGATAAAAGAACGACACTTGTGGAAATTAGACTATGGGCTATTAATGGGTTTTATATTAACTAAACAATACCTTGTTAATTTAATATACAAACTTATAATTCGACGTATTTATATATAACCACATACGCTTGACTGGGTACGGTGGGCGGGATATCTATAAATACCAATAATTATTCATTTTACCGGACACGGAACTGGATTAATAGTTAATAGACTTGTTGAAACAGGGGTGAATTACATTCAAGGGTAATTGGTGTAATTGTTAATAAAGTAGTAAAACATTGGTTTACACGCAGTCGATAACCTGGTGTATTCATTAAACAAAGTATTAAAACCTTGTTACAATTCGAATCCCCAATTAGTTGGAATATTTGACTTCGGGAATAAGAATAATTTGACGAAGGCTTTCGCTCTTTATATTTATGACTGATGGACTATTATGGACAAATCCGTATGGACATATTAAATAATCCAGGACAAAGAATAATTAACCCATGGGAATAAACTAAAATCAACACGTCAAACATCATGATTACGGAAGTTTAAATAAGCATAATTCTTTTATTTCATATTTAATTTCCTTTATTTTATATTTAATTACACTTCTAATTATCGCACTTTTATTTATTGTTATTGTATTTAATTGCACTTTTAATTATCGTACTTTTTAATTATCGCAATTTTATTTTATCGCACTTTTATTTATCGCAATTTCATTATCGTTATTTACTTTACGCTTTAAATTAAGTCTTTTATTTATATAATATTTTACATTAGGTTTTAACTGCGACTAAAGTTTTAAAAATCGACAAACCGGTCATTAAACGGTAAAAACCCCCCTTTTTATAATAATAATATTATTTATATATATATATTTGTATTTTTATAAATTAAAACTAATATAGCGTTAAGCTTTATTTAAAAGATTCCCTGTGGAATGAACCGGACTTACTAAAAACTACAATACTGTACGATTAGGTACCTTGTGTAAAATTGTATCGTATTTAATAGTATTTAGTTGTAAAATTTAATAGTATTTTATACCCCTTAGCGTTAACTATCACTACATCAAAAGATATGACGAAACTTTACCTTTCTCATTTCACTCTTTTGTGATAGCTTCACTCGTACTCTTCACAAAAATTAAATTATTTTATCCATATTACTCATTGATGATAAAACCCTAATTTCCAACTCATATGAGTCATGAAAACATACTTATTGTCAGCCATGATGATCCTAATCAAATTTCGGGACGAAATTTCTTTAACGGGTAGGTACTGTGATGACCCGGAAATTTCTGACCAAATTTAAACTTAATCTTTATATGTTTCTGACACGATAAGCAAAGTCTGTAATGTTGAGTCTCGAAAATTTTGGAACTATATTCATGTAATCAATTACCCTTTGACTGTGCTCGACAATCACGAACAGTTATGTGTATATAGAAATGTGTAACTAACTAGAGGGGGGGTGAATAGTTACTTAATACGTTTTTACCAATTTTTCGATTGATCAACAAATTCGATTTTACTTTGATCAACCAACTCAACTCAAACTGGATGTGTGAAGTGTATATGTTCAAATGATAAATGAAGTAATGTAAAGAACATAGACACAAGGATTTATAGTGGTTCAGGTGGATGTTAACTAATCCACCTTAATCCACTCCTTGATTACACTAATCGAGATTTGTTGCTTCACTAAGCACTTTTCTCCAAACCCGGTAGAGATCCGATTTACAAGTCTTCAATCTTCTTTAGTAGACAACAAACCTAATCTTTCTATCCCTTTGAAAGATCAACTCCAACCTAGATCAACTTGTCTTCACCTTGGACAAGTATTAATCTCCAAATAAGATTAATCAACTTCCTAAGTCCCTTTAAGGAAGTAGATCACTAAGCTAGCCTATGCTTCCACTAATTGAAGTTACAAGACTTATACACTCTGAAATGATGATCCTAACACAATACTAGGACACACATTACATTAAGTAAACTTATAAGATAAATGATTTTGATTAGTAAGTTTACAACAACCCAATTCTATATCTATAAGATCATAGAATCTTCTCTTGCTTGATCACATTTGAGTAGTAGTTGATGCACTTGTGATCACTGGAGATAAGCCTTTGAAATGTGCAAGAGGGTCAGCTTCAAATGCTCATAAATGTTTGGCTTTTATAGTGGGATTCAAAAAATAGCCGTTGACACAAGGTTTCCTGCACGGTCGACCGTGGTGCGACCGTGGTGCGACCTTGCGTGCTCCAGTCCAAAATTGGTATCAGTTGTATAGCTATTTGACTCAGATTTGAACACCACATTTTGGCACCTTTACTCCTTCTAGCACCTGCAAAAGAAACCAAACATCCTATACAAGTACTATATGCATTAAGTGTGTGAGATTTGGTTTTATTGCATCAAAGTGACTAATCATTCCAAAAGTGGCAAACCCAACATTCTTGGAGATGTGTCTTGATTGATATTTAGGGAAATTTCAGTTTGGTCAAGACTTAGTTAGTCACATTAATTCTCTTGGTTCAATTCTAAAGGCTAGTCACTATATCATTAACTTCCTAGTTCCAATTAATCACAAGTCATGTTTCATTTGAATTTAGTTAGGGATTAATTGAATAATGTCTCTATAAGATAATCATGAAGTATGTAGAGGCATTAAGGTTAAGTTATTCTTGAATAAGCAATCACACTTAGTTACTTAGACTAGATCAAATAGACAATTGACTATAGTTTCATTGTAAACCATTTTACACTTAATCTATTGGAGTAGGTTAGTTACTTGAATCCTAACTAATGAGCACAAGGCAAAGATATTAATCAAATTGACAAGTTTATGAGTATTAAGCATTATTAGCAAATAGCAAGTAATACTCACATAGCAAGAGATAGTTATTCTAGGATCAATCATATAGATACTTGCACAACTTATAATTCAAGCACTTAATAACTTTAATGTGCAATATAACACATTACATGATTAATGTGTAAGCACACATTAATGTCCAACACATGCACAAGGGAAGAGCAATCTCTAGTTGGGACTTGGTGACCATCCTAAATGTATCTAAGTGTGTTTTAGGATTACAAGTTAATGGTGTATCCTATCGTATACAAGTATAAAAGGCATAATGGTTGTATAAAAGTAGCATCAGAAAGACTGGAAACAACAGTTTTGTGGAATTATCCATCCAACGTTCTCCGCTGAACAGGCTGCTCCATCATGCGTAAGCCCTGAACGCCGCCTAGCGCGTAAGCCCTGGCCGGAGAACGCCACTTTCAGCGTAAATTTCGGAACACAAGTAACAGAATGTATCATCATCTGACACGTGTCCCCGAACAATCTGGTGGATCTGGCACTATAAATAGACCCCTTGGGTTGTCGTTTTACACAGTTCAGACATTTTTGACAAAATCGAGAGCTGAGACTTCACATCTCTCTCTCTAGCACTTTCTCTCACTAGAAGTCATCCGGCTAGCACTTTTACGCTCTACAGACGACAGATTGATTAAGCCACCCCACAAGTTTCTACACTTGCGAACCGGGTCTACAGGGATTATTTCCCAAGGGCAAATATCAATCGGCAACACTCACCCACCTATAGCTAGATTACTTCTAATATCGTGTTGACACACTAAGCCTTACCTCATAAGGAAATAGGTGTTAACAATGGCGCCATCCATTATTAAGACGAATCAACTCACCAACACTGACAAAGAAGGCGAGGGTAACGAATTGGTACCCATAGAAGTATGAATGATACATCCATGGAAAGCTGGACAACGGAGGAAGGCAGAAGTGTTAGAAGATTGGGAAGAGCAATTAATATCATTTCCTTCTATGTTCAACACAAATCCATCCGATGGTCCAGTGGTTATAGAAGAACGAGTTGCTAATTGCTTAATACGCAACATTTATACGGACATAGGAGCTGGAGCAGACATTATGTATGAACATTGCTTCATACAGCTTCCCAAAGATGTACAAGAAAAAATGAAGGAAACATATGTGCCGTTAGCAAGTTTTACAAGTGAACCGTCCTGGTCTGAAGGAAGTATTCTGCTTGAAGTAACCTTGGGCAAGCCACCCCTAAGACGCACAGCCAACATTGAGTTCCTGGTGGTTAAAGAAAATTCACAGTACAACATAATTTTGGGAAGAACTGCTTTAATGACGTTTGGAGCTATAACATCAACTGTACATGGCATGATGAAGTTTTCAACGCCAGGCGGAGTAGCAATGTTATATGTAGAACGGCAGAAGTCAATTGAGTGTTCTCAAGTAACAAAGGCAATAATTAAGCCAATCATACACGATGATGGGTCAATTTCACCGAATCTTAAATTTCCAGATAAAAAAATCATAATTGGGCACACGTTATTCGCAGAATGTAAAGAAAAATTATACAACATTTTGACAACAAATTTAGATGTTTTTGCATGGCAATCGTCTGATATGACCGGTGTTCCAAGGGAAGTTGCAGAGCATAGGCTAAACGTGAATCCCAACATATATCCTGTTTGTCAAAAGAAGCGTGGCATGGCGCTAGAAAGAAGCAAATTCCTTCGTGATGAGGTACGAAGTTTAGTGGATGCTGGGATCTTGCGAGAGGTCACATATCAGACATGGCTGGCCAATCCAGTCATGGTTAGGAAACTGGACAACTCATGGCGGATGTGTGTGGATTTCACCGATATCAATAAAGCATGTCCAAAGGATAATTATCCTTTACCTGAAATTGACTGAAAGGTTGAATCATTGGCAGGATATCGATTCAAATGTTTCTTAGATGCAGCCAAGGGGTATCATCAAATACCTATGGCCTTAAAAGATGAAGACAAAACGGCTTTTCACACGACGGAAGGCATATTCTGTTACATGAAAATGCCTTTTGGTTTGAAGAATGCAGGAGCAACATATCAATGACTTATTGATATGGCGTTTAAGGATCAAATTGGACGTAATTTGGAAGCTTATGTTGATGACATTGTCATCAAAAGTCATACTGAAGAGAAGATGTTACGAGATATACAAGAGACTTTTGCGTCTCTACGAAAAATCAATATGAAATTAAATCCCAAGAAGTGCACGTTTGGTGTGGTGGAGGGAAAATTCTTAGGTCATATTGTCACAGAACGTGGTATTAAAGCTAATCCTAAGAAAATTCAAGAAATTGAAGACATGAAGTCACCAACTAGCAAGAAAGATGTTCAACGGTTGCATGGATGTCTAGCAGCATTAACAAGATTCTTGTCCAGAGCAGCTGAAAAGTCGCTTCCATTCATGAAAGTGTTAAAAGGCTGTTTAAATAAAAAAGATTTTGTGTGGACGGCGGAAGAAGAAAATGCATTCCAAGAGGTTAAGCAGTTCCTAAAAACGTTACCTACATTAACAGCGCCAAAAGAAGGAGAAACCTTAATTTTGTACTTAGATGTCTCAAAAGAAGCGATAAGTTCTGTCTTAATTGCAGAACGAAACGGCATGCAAATGCCTATTTATTTTGTTAGCAAAGTGTTGCAGCTTAGTGAACAAATTAACCACCACTTCACCGCATGGTTTATGCCCTTGTGCATACTGCACGGCGTTTACGAAGATATTTTCAAGGTCATCCTATCTTAGTGTTAACAGATCAACCGTTGAAGCAAATACTCCGGCATCCAGAGTCATCTGGCTGTTTATCAAAATGGGCCATTGAGTTGGGGGAGTATGAAATCAATTTTGCTCCCCGGAATGCAGTTAAAGGACAAATTTTGGCAGATTTCCTCTTGAAAACAAATGAAAAAGTAGAGTATGACAACAAAATGGCACCACAACAGCATGTGTAGGAGTTACACACTGATGGAGTATCCAGTGAAGAGGGAATAGGTGCAGGACTAGTTTTAACAAGTCTAGATGGAGAAGAGTATACCTATGCATTGAAATTTTGTTTTTATGCTTTGAACAATGAAGCAGAATATGAGGCATTGCTCTCCGGCCTCCGCATAGCGGCAGAAATGGGCATAACAAATTTATGAGCATATGTTGATTCTCAAATCATTGCCCAGCAGGTTAATGGAATGTTTGATGCAAGGGATACATCCATGAGGCAATATGTAAAGTTGGTGGAGGCAATTTCAAAGAAATTTGATAACCTTGAAGTCGTGCAAATACCTCGAAATAAGAACAAAAAGGTTGATGTCTTGAGCAAGTTAGCTACTTTAACATTTGATCATTTGCACAAACGAGTGTTGGTTGAAGAGCTTAAGGAGAAATCAATACATGAAAAACCAATTATGGCAATAGTTGAAGGTGCTAAGGAAACTTGGATGACTCCATATTTGAGATATTTGCATGACGGATGGTTACCTGTTGATAAGGCAGAAGCAAGAAGAATAAGAGTGATAGCACTAATGTATGAAATTGTTAACGGTGTCCTTTATCGAAAATCTTGCAATGGTCCGTTGTTAAGGTGTTTAACTGAAGATGAAGCATTAAAGGTGGTCAAAGAAATGCACGAAGGAGTTTGTTTTCAACACTCCGCCTTCCGTACTGTGGCATCACGGATCATGCGACAAGGGTATTTTTGGCCTTCCCTTTATAGAGATGTAGCAGAAATCATAAAAACATGTGAGAATTGTCAGAGGCATGGTACAATTCAGCGTCTTCCAAAGTATGACTTGATACCGGTGTCATCCGCCTCGCCGTTCTGCAAGTGGTTATCGATATTGTGGGGCCATTCAATAGAATCACCAGTAATGCTAAGTTCTTGGTGGTAGCAATCGATTTTTTCACGAAATGGGTTGAAGCAAAGGCTTTAGCAAAAATCACAGGAGAAAATGTCAAGAAGTTTGTCTAGCATGATATCGTGTGCCGTTATGGGGTGCCAAATGAAATAGTAAGTGATAACGGCAAGCAATTTGCAGAAAATCCATTTCGGAGTTGGTGTGAAGAGCTGGCCATAAAACAAAACTTTACATCTGTTGCTCATCCTCAAGCGAACGGAAGGGCAAGTAGAGGTTACCAACAAAGAAATCGTTGATGGTATTAAGGCACGGTTGGGATTGAGTCAAAATGGATGGGTGGACGAGATACCAAATGTGTTGTGGGCACACCAGACAATGCCAAAGCGGAGCACGGGAGAAACACCTGTCAGTATAGTGTACGGTACAGAGGCAGTAATACCGGCTGAAATATGTGTACCAACACAACGCATTATGGCATTTGATGTTGAGGCTAATTCCGAAGCATTAAGGGAGAATCTCAACTTGTTGGAAGAGAGAAGGTTGATGGCCGCCATCCAGCAAGCGGATCACAAGTATAAAATGGCAAAGTATTACAATAAGAAAGTGCAGCATGTGCAGCTTGAAGTAGGTGATCTGGTGCTACGTGATAATGAGGCAAGCAGGCAAATCAATTTTGGAAAGCTAGCTCTAAAATGGGAAGGACCTTATAAGGTCACAAAAGTAAATCAGAATGGATCATACATGCTTGCTGCGCCTTCCGGCGAGCAATATGAAAGAGCTTGGAATGCAATGAATTTAAAGAAATTTTATGCGTAGCACTATATGCATGGATAGCTTGATCAACTGTCAAATGCATGAGATATAGTCATAAATGTTAAAATTTCTTTAAGAATATGAATAATAGCAATTATTCTTATGGAAATATTTTTCATAAATTTTATCCGGCCAAGGATTTTTTAGCCCAGGTGTCACATAGCTGTGTGTCATCCCTACCTGCAGAAAGAAAGATAGCCTTTCGGTGGTAGAAGTGTAATCATACTCAAAATGGTTGTATCGATAGTGAGACATGTAGAACTCACTAAAGCATCGAAGTGATGAAATGACTCTACAAAAAATGTCATGACACAACTTATATACACAAAATGCAGAGCAAAACGGATAACGGACCATGGCGTCCAGCAAAATATTTAAAGGCGAAAATAATTCATAACTTTTCCTCAAGAGTTTCATGACGGAAAGTGTATAACGGAGAATATAATTTCAATATTTACAACCATAATAATTGCAAAATACAATATCAATATCCTGTGCATTGTTCACTCCAAAAAACTTACTAACTTACAGCATCTTTCTAATAATTACAACCAAGTGCAATATTCAACGTTGTGCAAAACATATGTATATAAACATAGAATTTCATTCATCTTGAGGAGTATAATTCAGTACATCATCTATCGTTACATTTGGTTTTTTACACAGATTTTCAAGATCAGTAAACTTCATATTTTCTATCAGTTCACCAGCAGCATCAGCTTCTATCATGGCATTTTCATTAATCTTCGATGTAATAACAACAGGCATTAGATTTGGCAATTCTGGTAGTTTTCTTTTCATAAAGTTGAAAAAGTTCAGTCGTTCAGCAGACTTTGCAAGACGGACAAACTCACGTATCCTGTGAGACAGAGCTTGACAATTAAAGATACGCTCTACAAGAGCAGGGATTCCAGCTATCATACGTTTTTCATTTTCCTATTTAGCTTTAAGCTGTTCTTTCAGTGCATTATTCTGCTCAAGTATTTTTTCATTCTCCTTTACTAGTTCATCAATTTTGCTCAAGTGTTGCTTTTCTCTGAAGGATAATTCTTTGACTTGTTCCTTATATTCTGCCCGCTGTTTGTTACTATTATCATAAAGTCTTTTCATCGTCTCATATTCCCTCTTTAAGGATGTAGCTACCTGTTCAGTCTTGGCTACTTTCTCTTTTTCCACAGATAGTTCCTTACTTTCATTGCTTTGCAACTCAGATAGGCGTTGAAGGTCATTTAACCCAGAAGCAATGTTAAGAATGATACTTTGTGCCTTAACCTTCTTAGCATCTGCTTCAGATAGGCTGCTAAAAAATTGGGATAGTGAAGGACACACCATGGCGTTCAAAAAATTCATGAAATCCTGGTAAGAGTGTGGTGGTCCCTTTAAAAAGGAGGAAAGTATATTTGTGTCAAGTTTGGGAAGCGTAATTTGTTGCTGAGAAGAACTAGGGCCAGCTCCTTGTTGAGCAGATGACGGAGGAATTTGACCAGTTCTTCTTCTCTTGGCGGAAGGCAGAAGAGTCACTAATGTAGTGTCTTGGTGTGATGCACTAGCTGTTGGAGATAAAGGGAAATTGTTACTTATAAAAGAGTTCCAATATGCTTCACAACATTTCAAGGGTGGCATAATGTCTAAAGAAGGGTTTGGATTGTAAAATCCACCAGTACTGGGCCTAAAAGAAAACAAATACAAGTTGTGGTCTGGTATTTTAATAAATTCAATGTTATCATTACCCGAGGTACAACGTTCCCTAGAAGCAACTCGGTTCATACTTATTTCTTCTACTTCTTCTTCTTCATCTTCATCCTCCCTTATAGCATCCTCTTCAGGAATAGGAGTATCGTCAATAATTGTCTGAGTGGTAAAGGTAAGTTGCGAGTAAGATGACGATTGCATGGCGGTAAGCGGAGTAATTTTTGCAGAAGATTAAAAGTCACAGTGGTTAATTGGATAAAGGGGAGCATCTTATTAAGCATATATAGCAAAAGTAAGCACTTACTCTTTCTCCCAGCAAGAACACAGGCATAACCTTGTGTGATATCCCAATCCTGACTTACAGATGTTAACGAAAGCATGTGTTCCCCATATTTAACGTTGTTGATCTGTTCAGCCTTAATTCTCTTAAACAAAATGTTTTCCTTGTTCTTTAGTTTTGAAAAGGTAACTGATACGGTATGCAAGTATTTACGCCAAAATCGAGCAGCTAAGTATTTATCATCAATTGCATCTTCATTTATAAAGATAAATGAAGTGTGCCAATCATGGCTGGGATGATCGAGTGCAGGTCTCAGAAAACCATGAACTTTGTTGAATGTAAACCAACCTTTTTCGTGGGATGCTATACGCACCAAATGGCAAAATATACGAATAGATGGCTCTATATTCCTTGCGTGGCAATACATTTCAAATATAAGAATCTTTTGAATTGATGCTGGTTCGAATTGCCCAACGGCAACACCGTAGAACTTGCAAACTTCTAAAAAGAACGGCGTAAATGGCAGTCGCAAACAAAAGTTGAAAATTGAATGGCAATAAATAGCAACCTTGCCGGGGGTGGTGAGCAGGCTCTGGCATTAGTTGAAGGAATAATTGGTTCAACACCAGCTAATCTAGGAAAACGTTACAGTAGCTCGCCCAAATATTTCTCATTTACTCTGCTATGAATAGCTGTAACATCCTTTATGGCTACCATTAAAGCTTTAATGAAACAGGAAGTAAAGAAGGTATTGATGGTAACAGATGAACACTGTAGAAGGAAGCTGTAAAAGTGAATGCTCGATTAGGGTTTATGATGGTTAAAAAGGAAGAAGTTGTAACAGTTGTGTTTGGTGGTGATTTTGGGGGTTTTAATTTCAACCGCACACGTGTATGGACACGATTAAAAAGCGAGTACATCAAAATGCCTTTTTACAGCTAGAGGCGTGTGGGGTATGGTAGCCATGCAAAAAGCAATTATCATAATGTCAGTAAATTTCGCCTATCATTTAATGCAGGTAATGTGTTTCCCGATGCAAATGGGCAACGAACAGACTAGTTTGGCATGCGTTATCAAAAGTTTAACAACTTAATCATTTTTAAAATGCTTAAGTCATTAAACTGGGGGGACTTAATGGTGTATCCTATCGTATACACGTATAAAAGGCATAATGGTTGTATAAAAGTAGCATCAGGAAGACTGGAAACAACAGTTTTGTGGAATTATCCATCCAGCGTTCTCCGCTGAACAGGCTGCTCCGTCATGCGTAAGCCCTGAAGGCCGCCTAGCGCGTAAGCCCTTGCCGGAGAACGCCACTTTCAGCATAAATTTCGGAACACAAGTAACAGAACATATCATCATCTGACACGTGTCCCCGAACAATCTGGTGGATCTGGCACTATAAATAGACCCCTTGGGTCGTCATTTTACACAGTTCAGACATTTTTGACAAATTCGAGAGCTGAGACTTCACATCTCTCTCTAGCACTTTCTCTCACTAGAAGTCATCTGGCTAGCACTTTTACGCTCTACGGACGACAGATTGATTAAGCAACCCCACAAGTTTCTACACTTGTGAACCGGGTCTGCAGGGATTATTTCCCAAGGGCAAATATCAATCGGCAACACTCACCCACCTATAGCTAGATTACTTCTAATATCGTGTTGACACACTAAGCCTTACCTCATAAGGAAATAGGTGTTAACACAAGTCATTTATAGTTTAACCTTGAGAGCATTGTTCTTCATTTAGCCTTAATTAATCACTAAGTCATTTCTAATAGCAATTATTGTTCTAGTGATATTGGCGTAAGTGTGTTGGTACTTGATGATCATACTAAGGATATCTAGATAAGAATTAAGATCACAAGTTGTTGATTAACACTTATGTGTTATGCCTAATCTTAGTTAATTTGTCATTAAGATGTCATTAGGCGTAATTAATCACAATTAGTGTTTTTATAACCAAAACTCAATTGAGTATGGAGAAGGCATCTATTCTAAGCATGTTGAGAAAGGTTTCATGAATTATAAACGTCGGGAACTAGTCAAACTTTATTTGGTCAAAAATAGTGACATAAGAAACTGCGGTCGCACTACGGTTGACCGTGGTGGCGACGTGCAACTTGTTTTCCCAAAACTGCATTGCAATTCAGTTTGGGGTTTCACGGTTGACTATCCGGTCGACCGTACCTCGACCGTGTGTTTACCTAAACTTTTAATTTCATTCTTAATCCTATGTTTGACTTGGTCGTTTGCAAGATAAAGTATGGATTAGTGACCTTGCGTGTTTTATGTTAAGATGTCAGTCATCACTTATGCATATGTGTGTGTCATCATCAAAACATATTCTTTGGTTAATTACACTTTGGTTAATCATACTTAAGTTTATCGTTTAGTGTATTAACCCACATTCAAACAACATTCTCCCCCTTTTAGATGATGACAAACATACAAGTGATGAGGGACATTTTGCCATAAATACGCAAGTGTTAACAATCTCTTGTATCCATCTTTCTTCCCCTTTTGTCGAAGTAAAAAGGTTAGCTCCCCCTAGAACTAAGCTCGCTTTTAGAACACAACCCCCCTTAAATTGTGCACGTTGGAAAAACATATATTAAAACATAACAAGTACACATTTTATTCAAAGCAATCATGAAACATAGTAATGCATATATGAAAATATGCATGGAGGGTACAACAATTGAAAGCGGCTCTATTAAGCATGGGTGATGATGCATTTGGTTCCTGAGGGAAGTGTGAGGTTCAGTGCATTGAGATGCTTGAACAGAAGCGTCAAGCGACGACCATAAGGATAGGATTGTGAAGGATCTTGTTTAAGATCTTGCATCCTGGAAGCCATTATGTAGGCAATATTTACTTGTATGGACTTGGTTAAGCACCACATGAGTCCAAGTTCAGTCATGGAAACTTTATCATCATCTTCTTTTCCGAAGAAGATGTTGTGACTTATGATCATTTTGCATGTTCCATACTCTTGAAAGGAGCCGTTCATATACATTATAAACGATTCACAATAGTTGATTTCATCGCGAGGTATTTGACCTTGATAAGGCTAAAAAGGAACATATATTTCATAGCAAAATCCCCCAAGAAAGACAAGATTTTAGTTGCAATTGTTCCATTTTCAAGTAATATTCGTTTATTTTAAATAAGTGCGAAGACAAAAGGCGAAAACGACGAATTGAAGACACAAAGGTCCAAAAAGCTCAAAAGTACAAGATACAATCAAAAAGGTTCAAATTATTGATGAGGAACGTCTAAAAATGACAAGAGTACAAGTTACAAAACGCAAAGTACAAAATATAAAATTGTACGCAAGGACGTTCGAAAATCCGAAACCGGGACCAGAGTCAACTCTCAACGCTCGACGCAACGGTGTAAAAATTACGAGTCAACTATGCACAAGAATAAAATATAATATTTAAATAATTCATAATAAGAATAATATTAAATAATAAAAAGTTGTTAATTGAGCATAGTTCAGGGGTCATAAGTGAAAATTCAATTTCTAAATTCGCCTATAAAAGGCTTTGTAATCGTAATGTAAAAACACACCTTTTTCTATCTTTTTCTTATTTATCAATATCAATTATCAATATCTATATTCTATATCTCTATCATAATGTTAACTTAATAAGATATAACAATAATCTTAATTTTAATTTTAAATTATGATAATAATATGATTTATGATAGAGATCGTTTGAGTGTGTAAGTCGAAATTCTGTCCGTGTAACGCTACGCTATTTTTAATCATTGTAAGTTATGTTCAACCTTTTTACATTAATGTATCGTAACTAAGTTATTATTATGCTTATTTGAGCCGAAGTAATCGTGATGTTGGGCTAAAATATTAAGAAGGGGTTATTGAACTTTGGACCATAATTAAGGTTTGGGCAAAAGACCGACACTTGTGGAAATTGAACTATTGACTATTAATAGATGGGGGGGTATTGTCTAATTGAGTGACAACTCATTGGAGTCTGTCGAACCTATCTTCAAATTAATTAACCTAATAATTAATAATGATTATGGTTGTCCTATTTAGTGATGTTCATATGGAATCTGTTATAATCATTTAATTAATCAATTGGGTTGGGTAATTGATTATTCATTCTGATCAAGTGGATGAATTAATATTCATAAACTAATTAAAACAGGGGTGGATTACATACAGTGATAACTGGTGTAATTGTTGACAGAAGTGATAACTGCGTCACAGTTTAAATCCTTAATCAGTTGGAATATTTGACTTCGGGTATAAGGGTAATTTGACGAGGATACTCGCACTTTATTTTTATGACCGATGAACTATTATGGACAAAAACCAGATAGACGTATCAAATAAACCAGGACAAAGGACAATTAACCCATGGTAATAAATTAAAATCAACACGTCAAACATCATGATTACGGAAGTTTAAATAAGCATAATTCTTTTATTATATTTCTCATCGTATCTTTATTTACTGTCATTTTATTACTCGCAATTTTATTTACTGTCATTTTATTTATTGTCATTATTTTACGCACTTTAATTATCGTCATTTATCTTTACGCTTAAAATATAGAATCGACAAACCGGTCATTAAACGGTAAAACCCCCCTTTTATAATAATATTACTACTTATATAATTATATATATTTTGTATAAATATAGTTAAAAATATAGTAAGTATCACCAGCTCCCTGTGGAACGAACCGGACTTACTAAAAACTACACTACTCTACGATTAGGTACACTGCCTATAGTGTTGTAGCAAGGTTTAGGTATATCCCATCCGTAAATTAATAAAACTTGTGTCATATTTTGTAGTATTTTGTATTAAAAATAATACTATTTCGTACCCTCACGCAACATCATCAAGTTTTTGGCGCCGCTGCCGGGGAGCGCTAAAACGCTATATTTTTAATTATAATAATAATTTAATAAATATAATAATATAATAATATTGAAATAAAATATAATAATATAATAATATTGAAATAGAATATAATAATATAATAATATTGAAATAGAATATAATAATATAATAATATTTTAGAATATATTTTGAATTGTAAAAGTTTTAAAAAGTCCTATTTATTAAATACTTCAGGGGTATATTATGTAACTTGTAATTAATAATTTCTATCATGTCGCTTTCATGTGAATAGTAAATTAATTAATTTCTTTTTATTTACTATTCATGAATAGTAATGAATTAAAAAAAAAAAGTTTTAAAAAAAAATAATAATTATAAAAAAAGTATTAATTTGTAAAAAAAAAAATTCGTTTTTTTTTTTAAAAAAAAAAAAAAAATTGTAAAAAAAAAACGTTTTTTTTTTAAGAAAAAAAATTCGTTTTAAAAAAAAAAAAAAAAATTTTAAAAAAAAAAAAAATAGTAAAAAAAAAAAAACGTTTTTTTTTTAAGAAAAAAAAATTTCGTTTTTAAAAAAAAAAAAAAAAATTTAAAAAAAAAAAAATTTTAAAAATTTTTTTTTTTTAAAAATATAATAAATTATAATTTTTTTTTAAGTTTTATTACCTTTATATTTTTAGACTATAGTTACAATTTTTAGTATTAAGTTTAGTTTTGCCATAGTTATTTTTATTTCTAGAATTTTTAGGCTTTGCCGTAAAATCCCTTAAGTGCTTATTCCTTAGATTAAGTTTTAGGTGCTTTAGAATTTTACGACGCCGTATTTCGCACTACTTTCTTATTTTTATTTTTCGACGCCTATTTTTCGACCTTTTTATTTTTCGACCTTTTTCGACGCGCAATCTTTTTCTTTCTTATTTCTCGCCATTCTAGTTTTTAGGACTTAGATTTTTTTCTACTTCTTCTCTAAATTTCTTAAAATTACGAAAATTTATTTTAAGTGGTTAAATTGATAGACATCAAAATTTTCTGGTTCGTAGTAATAGTTGGATTTGTACGTGGACCGGGTTATTGGAGCCAAACAGTACTCAATTATATTGAGACCAAACGAATCCTGCCCCTCTGCTGCATCTTTTGGCTATTCGAAACGTGGGCAAAATCAGAAAAGTCTATTGATTGGACAACTTATATAAGTTTTTCTTATTTTTATAACTAATAGGATATTCTGTGAATGCACCAAGCAAAACGTTCACCACCTTTCATACGTTCACCACCTGTAACTCGATCAAGACATCTAGCAAATATTGTCGCCGTTGATTTTTCTTTAGAATCGTCATCTAGTCGAACAAGAACTCCAACTCAAATTTCCGATAATCCATCTTTTGAACCCGACTTCACAATTAAGAACCCGGAGCATATTCAAGGACAATTCCAAGATCCTGAACCACTAATTATTCCTCCTGAGCCACAAACCATTAAATCAGAATCCTCTAGTGATTCGTATTCAACAAATTCAATCATGGAAAATCTAGAACCTCTAAGTATGGAAGATCGAATGAGGGCTAAACGCACGGGCCAAGGTCACGCCATTATTAAGCCAGAAGTTAATGCGCCAGATTATGAAATCAAAGGACAAATTCTACACATGGTAACTAACCAATGCCAATTCAGTGGTGCACCGAATGAAGATCCTAACGAACACCTTCGTACGTTTAAAAGAATTTGTACACTATTCAAAATCCGAGAAGTGGAAGATGAGCAGATCTATCTCATGTTGTTTCCCTGGACTTTAAAGGGAGAAGCCAAAGATTGGTTAGAATCGTTACCTGAAGGGGCGATTGACACATGGGATGTTTTAGTTGAAAAATTTCTTAAACAATTCTTTCCGGCATCCAAAGCCGTGAGACTTCAAGGAGAAATTGTTACGTTCGCGCAAAAGCCAAATGAAACTCTATATGAGGCGTGGACAAGATTTGGAAAGTTGTTGAGAGGATGTCCTCAACACGGTTTAGACACTTATCAAATAGTACAAATATTCTACCAAGGTGTCAACGTTGCTACACGAAAAGACATCGACATAACAGCTGGTGGTTCCATTATGAAGAAAACCGCAACTGAAGCTTACAAAATTATTGATAACACAGCCTCCCACTCTCATGAGTGGCATCAAGAAAAAGATATTTTTCGTTCATCTAAAGCGGCTAGAGCCGATTCTAGCCATGACTTTGATTCCGTTTCCGCAAAAATAGATGCTTTCGAAAGACGAATGGAAAAGATGAATAAAGATATTCACGCAATACGAATCAGTTGTGAGCAATGCGGTGGACCACACTTAATGAAAGACTGTCACATTGAACAAACGATGGAACAACGTGAGAATGTTGTCTACATGAACCAAAGGCTGGAAAATAGTTATCAGAATAATTATCAACCGCCAAGGCCAAACTTCAATCGAAATCAAAACATTCTTTACAATCCAAAAGGACCCGACAATAACTCGTATAACCAACAAGGTCCGAATAACCAACCAACTCAAAACAACACTTTCAATCAACAAAGACCTAGCTTATATAAACCACAACAACAAACTGAAGAGAAAAAGTCAAATATGGAAGACGTGGTATTCAAGCTAGTTGAATCTCAAACACAATTTATTGAAACTCAAACCCAAATGAATGAGAGGTTTGAGCAGTCATTTAGAACTCAACAAGCTTCCATTTTGAATCTAGAAAAACAAGTAGGTACTCTTGTTAGATTGATGAGTGAAAGGGAACAAGGAAAGCTACCGAGTAATACTGAAGTAAATCCTCGGAATGAGAATGTTAATATGGTTTCAACGAATTCTGAAAAACCAGCACCAGAAGATGGGAAGGTTTTAGATGAGAGTAACAATGAAGAAGTTACACCACCACCACCCGAGTATGTAAAGCCAGTGGTGGCACCATACAAACCACCCATCCCGTTTCCAAGAAAAGGAGTTGAGTATGAGCAAGTGATAGGTAATAAAGTTGGTGATACCATTGGAAAGAAGAAGAAGAAGAAGTATAAGAAAGTGCAAGAAACAAAAGCCGTAAATATAAACCCGGTGAAGACAGTTCCACCAAATCCTCCACCTAGGGTAGGTGATCCGGGTGAATTTATTGTTCCTTGTCTACTTAGTGACTGTGTCATGTATGATGCACTAGCAGATTTAGGTTCAAGTGTGAGTGTTATGCCTCTTTCATTATATAAGAGATTAGGTGTAGGTGAGTTAACTCCAACGGATATGAGTGTTCGACTCCTTGATCAAACCATTAAGCACCCAGTTGGAATTGCTGACAACCTACCCGTTCAAGTAGGCAATTTAACCTTTCTAGTCGAATTTATTGTCATTGACAAAGAAGAGGACCCAAACATTCCTCTAATTTTAGGTCGGCCATTCTTTGCGTTCACCGGGGCGTTATTTGATGTAGGAAATGGAAGAATGACACTTAAAAGTGGTGACAAATCGATCACCTTTATGATTCGAAAATCTAAACCTCCACCAACCAAAACCGTTGAACCAATAAAAACGATTGGTAATAACCATGTTGTTTTACCAACTCCAACGGCAGTGCTTAGCAATAATGAAACGCCTAAGTGTGGGGAAAATGAAGTAACACCTAATGATAACCCAATAACAAAGGACCCCGTTGTTGATACGAAATTAGATGACCCCGTTATTAACAGTTCAATGAAGAAACTTTTTAAACGGGTTATTGATGCTAAAAGTAAGGGAAACTTTAAGTTATATAACCGGTTAGTATCCAATCTGTCGCCTAAAGAAAAGGCGAAGCTAGTTGAATTTGTGGATATTACGGAAGAAGCCGGGCACTGGCTTAAAGAAAAAGTCACAGATAGGCAAGTTGATTATGGACCAAGAGAAATTGACAATGAAGTTAATCACAATTTCAACACCACAGCTACCTAAGTGTGGGAAGATTCGAATGTTCTAAAAAGATAATGCTGTCTAAAGTTATTTGTTCTGTTCTCGTGTAGTTCCGAGAATGGAATCCAATTGGTCTTTTCCGCTAGCAGACACTAAAGAACTAGTTTTCTCCCTCCATTCTGAATTTTTATTTTTTTTTAGGTTTTATTTGAAATTAATATGCATTTTAATTTATGTTTTATTGTGATTTTAAAAAACAAAATTTACTTTATTTCATTAAGTTAAAAATATGATTTTTAAAATTCGTCGTGAGTTGAAGACTAGGTCGTTGAGCCGAAATTACTTTACCCGAGGGCGGGGCGACAAATTTTGTTATCATTATTTTTAATTTTATTGATTTAAAGTATGCCAAAAATATTATACTTTATAAATTTTTGAAAAGTGGGGTTATAAACCAAACTTCAAAAATATATATATATATATATATATATGTTTGTATTTTATCTTATGTACAAAACAGGGTAAAACAGCGCACTTTCAAAGACTGTCATTAAGTTCAGCAAAAGCTTCTAATTTTGACGACAAGACGCAAAATATCAAATGTGATATAAAACAACATGTTTGCAAACTCGGTATTTCCAATAACTTTTCTACACTAATCACCCTCATGAATTTATAATTAGAGTCTGATTTCATGCAAATGAGGGCATTGCATGATCTTAAGTGTGGGGAAGGGTTATAAATTCTCTCGGGTTTACACTTGGTTTATTTGCCAAATTTTGCGAAAATTTGAAAAATTTTCAACTAAATGAAATCAAAATCATGTTTATATATATTTATGAACGATGAAAACTAGGTGTTAATACTGAAATTATTGTTACCTCAAAAAGGACATAAATTGAGAAACAACCCAAAACGCTTGAATTCATTTAAAATGGAATAAAGGAGAATAAAAAGGCAAAGAAAGAAACTAAGTGTGGGGAGAATATACCAAGTTATTCAATTAAAAACTATCTATCACATGTTTGTGTAAAGTTTATTCCAGGTGCTTTTGTTTTGGACTAAATTAACTGTTTTACCCGATTTATTGTAATACTTTTGAAAAAAGAGATGGATCTACACGATGAATCAATTCCATCATTAAAAGGAAGTAAAGTCTTCCGAAAAAGACACGCGCTTCTTGATTTAGGTCATGAAGTTGTCGTCCAGACCAGCTGTAGGTTGACGAAAAATCTAGAAAAGTCATCACTAAAATCAGCAGGAAATCCACGGACCTCAGCATCAAACAGGGTCGCCAAGTGGTCAGATTTATCCTAACCATGAGAAGGATTTATCTCGTACAATGGGGAGGCACCGTGCAAATTAGCTTGATAAGACTAATGAATCAGATCCCCAGAAAAGGATAATCTCCTTAAAGATTAAAAATCAGCTTTTAAGACTGATAATACTCAATCCTAGAGATTGACCTTAAAGATTGAGAATTCAAACTCATGGAATTCAATGATATCTAAACTCGAGCTTGAACGAGAAAATATTTTGATCAAAAATACAAACCGATTTGTTTTCTGAAAACCCATTTTCAATGCGTTCATTACCATTGAACGTAAAATCCTAGGAATTCACCTGGAATTCATTAGGTCACCTGAACCAAATCGGGTGTCAACCGTAAGAACGGTGGTTGCATAGCATGGTCGGAGACAGGTCCTTGTGCCAGACCGAAAAATCATAGGATGATCTTTACTATCGCTCCTACCAAGGATAGTTCTAGCATCCGACACGTTAAAAGACCATAATCATCTGCATGTCACGGGACATTGCCTTAACAGTTTCTTGTTCATCGCTTTCCTTTACAACCGGACGGTAGTTTACCGAAAGATAATATACGGAACAAGTAAACTGGTTGTGTACTTTCCGATACCGGGATAGCAGTGGATTACACGAACCTAAAAGTTTTAGCCAAAATATTGATCCACAAATATATTTTGCAACACCGATGATGGATCAAATCAGAAAACTTGTCTAGGATAAAATCTAGCTTGAATTTTCAAAAGATCAAATGTTTTCATAAAGATCCAATTTCCTTAAAGGATCTAAATTTTTATAGTCATGTGGGACTGTAAACCGCCTTTCAAATGTGCACTTTGCTTTGGAAACCGAAAGTAAATCGGCTATTTGATTGCAAGTGTCGTTGTCCTAAACCCAAGGCAACTGTGGATGACACACCCACCTTTAACCATATCGTTACTATCATTGTTTATACCGCTCTATCAAAATCACTGATGTACAAAGTGTGAAGAATAAAGAAGTGATTCGTGTGATGTATTATATTATTTCAAGACTGTATTGCTTGAGGACAAGCAACGCTCAAGTGTGGGGATATTGATAAGGCTAAAAAGGAACATATATTTCATAGCAAAATCCCCCAAGAAAGACAAGATTTTAGTTGCAATTGTTCCATTTTCAAGTAATATTCGTTTATTTTAAATAAGTGCGAAGACAAAAGGCGAAAACGACGAATTGAAGACACAAAGGTCCAAAAAGCTCAAAAGTACAAGATACAATCAAAAAGGTTCAAATTATTGATGAGGAACGTCTAAAAATGACAAGAGTACAAGTTACAAAACGCAAAGTACAAAATATAAAATTGTACGCAAGGACGTTCGAAAATCCGGAACCAGGACCAGAGTCAACTCTCAACGCTCGACGCAACGGTGTAAAAATTACGAGTCAACTATGCACAAGAATAAAATATAATATTTAAATAATTCATAATAAGAATAATATTAAATAATAAAAAGTTGTTAATTGAGCATAGTTCAGGGGTCATAAGTGAAAATTCAATTTCTAAATTCGCCTATAAAAGGCTTTGTAATCGTAATGTAAAAACACACCTTTTTCTATCTTTTTCTTATTTATCAATATCAATTATCAATATCTATATTCTATATCTCTATCATAATGTTAACTTAATAAGATATAACAATAATCTTAATTTTAATTTTAAATTATGATAATAATATGATTTATGATAGAGATCGTTTGAGTGTGTAAGTCGAAATTCTGTCCGTGTAACGCTACGCTATTTTTAATCATTGTAAGTTATGTTCAACCTTTTTACATTAATGTATCGTAACTAAGTTATTATTATGCTTATTTGAGCCGAAGTAATCGTGATGTTGGGCTAAAATATTAAGAAGGGGTTATTGAACTTTGGACCATAATTAAGGTTTGGGCAAAAGACCGACACTTGTGGAAATTGAACTATTGACTATTAATAGATGGGGGGTATTGTCTAATTGAGTGACAACTCATTGGAGTCTGTCGAACCTATCTTCAAATTAATTAACCTAATAATTAATAATGATTATGGTTGTCCTATTTAGTGATGTTCATATGGAATCTGTTATAATCATTTAATTAATCAATTGGGTTGGGTAATTGATTATTCATTCTGATCAAGTGGATGAATTAATATTCATAAACTAATTAAAACAGGGGTGGATTACATACAGTGATAACTGGTGTAATTGTTGACAGAAGTGATAACTGCGTCACAGTTTAAATCCTTAATCAGTTGGAATATTTGACTTCGGGTATAAGGGTAATTTGACGAGGATACTCGCACTTTATTTTTATGACCGATGAACTATTATGGACAAAAACCAGATAGACGTATCAAATAAACCAGGACAAAGGACAATTAACCCATGGTAATAAATTAAAATCAACACGTCAAACATCATGATTACGGAAGTTTAAATAAGCATAATTCTTTTATTATATTTCTCATCGTATCTTTATTTACTGTCATTTTATTACTCGCAATTTTATTTACTGTCATTTTATTTATTGTCATTATTTTACGCACTTTAATTATCGTCATTTATCTTTACGCTTAAAATATAGAATCGACAAACCGGTCATTAAACGGTAAAACTCCCCTTTTATAATAATATTACTACTTATATAATTATATATATTTTGTATAAATATAGTTAAAAATATAGTAAGTATCACCAGCTCCCTGTGGAACGAACCGGACTTACTAAAAACTACACTACTCTACGATTAGGTACACTGCCTATAGTGTTGTAGCAAGGTTTAGGTATATCCCATCCGTAAATTAATAAAACTTGTGTCATATTTTGTAGTATTTTGTATTAAAAATAATACTATTTCGTACCCTCACGCTACATCATCAGACCTCTATATGATACATTTTACAAACATTGCATTCATTTTTAAAAGATAAACTTTCTTTACATCAAAAGTTGACAGACATGCATACGCTTTCTTAATATCCACTATCCAAACTATAATTGACTTAATAATAATCTTGATGAACTCAATGACTTGAATGCAATGTCTTTCAAAATGTATGCCATGAAAGACTCCAAGTAATGTCTTTAAAATGAGCTAATGCACAGCGGAAGATTTCTTTAAATACCTGGGAATAAACATGCTTTAAAGTGTCAACCAAAAGGTTGGTGAGTTCATTAGTTTATCATAATCATTCATTTTTATCATTTTAATAGACCACAAGATTTTCTTTTCCATTTCTCATAAATATACGTCCCATGCATAGAGACAAAAATATCATTCATATGGTGAACACCTGGTAACCGACATTAACAAGATGCATATAAGAATATCCCATATCATTCCGGGAAATCCTTCGGACATGATAAAACAACATCGAAGTACTAAAGCATCCCGTACTTTGGATGGGGTTCGTTAGGCCTAATAGATCTATCTTTAGGATTCGCATCAATTAGTAGATCGGTTTACTAATTCTTAGGTTACCAAGCAAAAGGGGCATATTCGGCTTCGATCATTCATCCATATAATGTAGTTTCAATTACTTGTGTCTATTTCGTAAAACATTTATAAAAATTTCGCATGTATTCTCAGCCCAAAAATATAAAGGGTAAAAAGGCAAATGAAACTCACCTAATGTATTTTGTAGTAAAAATACATATGACGATATTGAACAAATGTAGGGTTGGCCTTGGATTCACGAACCTATATCATTTGTATATTTATTAAAACATATAATAGAAATTTCATAATTTCATTTATTAATTATATAAATTTTATATGTTTATAGTTATATAGATTTTATACTAAATTTCATTAAACAAAATATATACTTTACTTATATATATATTACATCTTATGTTGTATTTGTTTATTTTGTATGTATTTAAAATAGCTAATATCTATACATTTAGTTATATTACTATATATATATATATATATATATATATATATATATATATATATATATATATATATCTATTATTAGTATTAAATGTTAAATTCAATAGTTTATTGTATAAAAGTATTTATTTAAAAATATAATATGTTTGATATATGGTTTTATGAAATATTATTATTATTAGTGTATATGTACTAAGTGTATTTCATGTACAAAATATTTATTTGTTAAAAATGGTAGTTTTGGTAATTAATAATGATGATATTAGTAATCCTATTACTTCATAGTAATACTTATTTTGATAATAATAATTATAACAATCTTATTATTAATGGTAATCATAATCCTAACAATGATAATAATACTAAAAATAATAATAATTATATAAATAATACTTATTTTAATCCTAATGATAATAATAATAATAATAATAATAATATTCTTAATACTTAATAATAATAATGTTACAAATAATAACAATAATACTAATACTTAATAATAATAACAACAATAATAACAATAATGATTTATAATAATAATAATAATAATAATAATAATAATAACAATATTAATAATAAGATAATAATAATAAATAAATAAATAAAAAATTACCTCAAAGGAATGGGTTTTTTTTAAAAAAATAGCAGGCCTTGCTAAGGCTCGAACCCGAGACCTCTCGCTAACCGGAACCAACCCTTAACCATCACGCTGTAACAGCTTTTCTGTTTCAAGTGTCACGACCAATTTAATTAACCCGTATTGTTTTCGTTTTCATTTTCTTTCACAACACCATACTCGTACGTCCACCAGGCCCAAGTAACAAAAAAGTGAGCCCAACCTTTAATGATCCAAATGCAACTATGATAGTCCAAATATGAATTGTGGCCCAAGATTTGCTAGGTAAAACAAGAGCTACAATGATAGCTGGAACTCGATCCAAGGGAAAAAGAAAAACAACAGGAAACAAGCGGCAATAGGTTATCTTTAGTGGTGTTTGATCGAGTAACAGAAGAAGGAAAAAAAATGTAAACGGCTGTAGCAACATAGCTTCTTTGATGATTGTGGTATTCAAAAAAATTAGTCAATGACACACTTATAAAGTACTCATAAAAAATATCATAACTTAATGTTTAGGTGCTGTATTTGTCGGCCACAATCTTATAATTAATCTCCACTTGCAAAATCTTTACCTATATCACATCTTTAATAACATATTCTTAATATAGATACACATTTCCTTGTGAACGTTTTGGAAGAGAGAAGGAAAGAAAATTATGCAGCTTCACACGACATAAGATATAGTTGCAGGTTACATGGTTTTGTTTGAATGGGTTTGAAGTATCAGATAACGTAAATGATAGTTATGTGGTGGTTTAAACCGAACAAGATGGTGACCATGATGATGGATGGTGATCTATGGTGTTCAAAGGTTGCCAAAACAAAAGAAGAGAAGGAGGAAGACAAGGTGGTCGTGAGATGATTCGATGAATGTTGAAACACAACGTAAGTTATGGTAATCGGTGTTCTTCGATATTTGGCTTTGTTTTGACAATTGAGACTCTGTAAAAGGGTAATTGTAGTTCTTTATTGATAATGTCATTGTTTGGTATCAATTCCAACGAATTTATTCAGATTGTACCACAATTATAGTCGACAGAAAATATTGATCAGGTACGAAGCAGGAAAAAAAATAAAAGGTGAATATGACCCTAAACAGATTTCGTTTGATACTGAGACAAAGAGATTCGAATTTTAGATGTAAAACAAATTATGGCACAGCTTGGAAAGCGATTGATAACAGATCACGTATTCTTTTTGTATTTTAATATGCGTATACAGTATTATGTATCTGTACCGTATGTTTGTATTTGTTTATATACCTATACTGGAATTTGTATATATATGCGTATTTAAGTATACATGTATTTGTATATAACTATATACATCAACTATATATGTATATAAATATATATATATATATATATATATATATATATATATATATATATATATATATATATATATATATATGTATATGTATATTAATATATAAAGAAAACTAATAATATGCAATTATTACTAATCAATATTAATTTTAATTATAATAATAATAATAACTAATAATAATAATATTGATAAGAGTAATAAGAGTAATAATAATAATAATAAATCATAATTATGATAATTTTAGTGAAACTGGTAATAATACTAATATTAATAAAAAAATTAAATTCTTATTATCAGTTATAATGATATTAACAATGATAATAATAGTATTATTATTAATTTTATTAATAACACTACTTATAATAATTTGAATATTATTAATGTTAATAATAATTTATACATATCCTATTTCATTTATATTTAAAATTAATAATACAAATAATAATACTAATGTTAATAGTAATACTAATAATGATAGTAATACTAATAATATTGATATAAGAAATTATGCTTATCAAACTTCTTACCCATATTTTATGTATTAAACTGATATCAATATTAATAATGGAAGTAATATTCATTAATATAATAACTATCTTGTATTTTCTATATTAACATTACATATTATTAATTATGTAATATTCATATAATATTTAATACAATATACTTAGTATATATTTATATATATATTTATACATAGATTCATTCTAAATATCAGTTTAATTATCTTGTATTATACATTACGTATTTGATTCTAATGCTTCAATTATATTTTATGAATTTCCAATTATTATATATATACTTACATTTACATAATATATATATATATACATATTTATTTTCAAACAATTGTTCATGAATCGTCGGGAATAGTCAAGGTCAAACGTATACGCGAACACAGTTCCAAGTTTTCGAGACTCAACATTATAGAATCTGCTTATCATGTGGGAAAAATATAAAGATCAATTTTAAATTTGGTCGGAAATTTCCGGGTCATCACAACTCTGGTCGAATGTCATGGTCAAAAACTCCTTCTTGACAGAGAGTACTTAGTTTTAGATCAGGATCAATGAAGAGCGAGGTTAGTGCTCTTCTTGGAATGAACTTTGGAAGGAGTTGTATATGATTCTTCGTATCATAGAATTCAGCTCCTTTTGTGGGCACTCTAAGGATGTAGCCAAATCGCTTAAGTGTCATCACATGGTCTTGATCAAGCAGAGTGAATTTTACCCTTCGGTCAGAGATAAATTCAAACTTTGAATAGAATTTCTTGACAAGTGAAGGAAATGTTTAGGTTTTAAGTGAAAGAAATGATCCCCAACCAATTTTATCGAACTCACTTTGAAGAGTAGGATAGTCATAGAACACTTCATGTTCTTCTTGGATGTACCTTGAATCATCTTGAGAGTTCTTCTTTTCATCACATGGAAGTTTGTTGTGAACTTTTATCATTTTGAGATTTGAGTGATGTTTGGAGTTTGAGAAGATAAAGGGTTTTAGAGAGCTTATTGTTTTGAGATGCAAGAAGTTCTTTGAGAATTCTCAATTTAAAGAATCTTGAGTAGAGGATTTTCATCCATTTTGAGTAATTGTTTTGTTCCAGAATTTTAAAGAGGAGTTAAATTTGATTGCTTTTGGATATTGTTTGTAAGTTAGTGGTATTGATTTGCTATTGGTGTGTATTTAATGAACCTTGAATGAATTGCAGTCAATCTGCGGTCACTGTCACGATCAGCCGTGTCTGCGAGCACAAGTTATCTGCAATACATTTTAGCTATTCAATCTTTTCATATTTTTGAATACGATTAAGGCATTACATATTCAAATGCGTTATGTCTACATTCAACCATAGCATAATTGCCTCACTCATTCCTTACCACAATTATCCTTCTTCAAGAAATTCTTAAAGTGATTCACTTGAATTCTCATCCTCGGTGTCGCTTGCCTTGCAGGTCAAATTCTTTATTACCCCTTTCATCATCTTCACAATTTTTTACTCCTTTTTGAGATTCTTAATTTGCTCCTTGTAGATTTTATCCAACTTTCCCATTATCTTACATCCTTGAACTTGTTCATCAGCTTCTTCGTCTTCACTGTCAGGTATCACAGTATTTTCTCTACTGGTCCCTGCTTCACCAGACGTCCTTTTTCGTTTTCGGGTGGTTACTTCTGAGGTTTTTGGTCCTTTGAATATGGCAAGTGTAGGTTGATGAAGGTTATCACTTGTGACACCCAAATAATCAAACACTTTATTGAGATGTAGTCCATAGGGTAAAGCACGAGTGGTTTCCGTAACAGTTCCGTTCATCCTTGATGCCATGAGATACACCATGTTTACTTCGATGTCATTTTCTAGGCACCACATCAGAGCAAATTGAGTGGCATGGACATTTGCGTGATTACCAGATTTGCAATAAATGTGGTGGATGATGATTTTGTTCCAAGTGTCATATTCATGGTGAAGGTGTTTCCCTTGTAAACCAGACTTCTCAGTTTCAGCTCTTGGAGCATCATTTTTGCATAGTGTATCGATTAGAGGATTTTTGTTTGAAATGAAGTCAGGAAGATTCGAAAGATCATGTTACCTGTTGTAGAACTTTTCTCCCTCAGTGGGAACATCCAACATGATCCCGAAATCCTTGAGTGAATAACGTTAATTAACGCCTAGAAGATTGAAGAATACTTCATCATTCACAAAGTTGAAATTAGCGTAATTCTCGAATGAGTGAGGGATAGATCGGACCTTTTAGAGTGAGAAAGGATTTCCATTTGAGTTTTTCAAACTGCCTTACAAGTTCAGGCATTTCAGTGTGAGCAACTCTTCTTCCATCGGCAATTTTTCTGCCTGTCAGAAATTCAATGTTGTAGGCAATTCCCTCTTTAAGATCAGATGGTGGATCATATGAGTCTTTTCTTTTTGCTACAATGGTCTTGCCTTTTCCTCTTGCCATTTTCTACACAATGATACTTCAGATTAGTTCAAAGTGTATAATTTCAATTGTAGGCAACAAGTTTTGCAAACTTTAATTATCATCAATACTTAGACGTTTTGATGTTAATGTTCTTCACATTTTCACTCTTCATTAGTGTCAATGAGTTTGCAACTAGATTAAGATTTTCATAAAGTTCATATGTGTTCTAGACTTTTGAAATCATCATCAACACATGTTTTGATATTCAACATTATTACTCTCAATTAGCAACAATGTCATTTATATCATATGAAAAATGCTTCTATGAAAATCTAACCTAGATGTATAATGAACCCTAGAATTATCCAAAGTTAAATCAATGCATGCATATACAATAATCATTACTACAATCGTTTCTAAATTGTTCTTCAAGAACAATTTCAATTGTTTGCATCAATTTAGGTTTTGATTCATTTCTAGTTAGAGTTTCTTCATAACCCTAATTCATTATACAAACACAATTGAATGTTAGGAAAGCAAGGAATAATCATACCGAAAGTAGGAATTGAAATTAAGGGAATGAGCGTTCTTCTCCGTGCAGTCGATCTCCTCAGCCGTGTGTAGGTGTGTGTGTTTTGAAGTTGGTTAAAAGAAATAAAAGTGAGGGTTTAATTTAATTTAAAACAGAATCAGACCACGCACGGTCGATGAACGGTCGACCGTGGTGTTAGCCGTGTAGATATTTTTCCACGCACAGGACAGGAGTCTGCGATCGAGTATACGGTCAGCCGTGGTGCTGCCGTGGATCCTTCTGATCACTCGTTTCTTCACTTCTTCTTTCTTCGAACGCGTTTTGACGATTCTTAGGTTCTATAGAATACTTGAGGACAAGTTTTCTTTTCCTAACATTGAATGATTACATCCTGCCGATGTTTAATCATCAATGACACGTAATATACTATATCAATATGTATATATTTATATTCAATCACACATAGTATACACAAAACGCATCAATCTAGTATTTAGCATGCAATACATGTTTTCACATAAACACACAATTCTAAGGCAAGTAAGCTTCCTACACTTGATCTTTTAAAATCATTTTTCAAAAACAATTTGCATTTGTAAGAAAAACCTTTCATTTATACAAAGTCTTGTGAGAAGGTTATTCTCATTAGCATTTTGATCATTGATTTTGATTGATTTTAAGATTACCCAATCCTTGACTTATCCCTATCATGGAATTGCTATCTTGGTCCATTTTTCTCATGTTTTCAATTTTCCTAATAATAGACAATAAACTTTGATTACAAGATTTGTGTTTGCTAGAGTCATGATATACATTCATTTCATGTTTACCTCTTGATAAATCAAAAATAGTTATCCTTTCAATTTTTCTTTTCAAAGAGTTATTTTCATCAATTAAAACTTTGTTAAGTTGTCTAACTTTGTGTAATTCTTTCTCTAAAAGTTTTACTTTGTCACGACTACTATCATACACAAATTTAATAGTCTTGTAATCATCTAAAAAATCTTCATAATTAGAAGGATAAAGTACATGTACCTCATTGCAATCCATGTTTGAGACATCATCTTCTTTGAATGGAGATTCAACCTCTTCTTCACTATGACCATCTTGATCCACATCATTCCAAGAACTCATGAGGCAAAAGTATTCATCTTCATTCAACCCTTTTGCTTGAAAATCACCAACCTTTTTCAACCCCTTCTCTATTCCTCTACCCTTTAAACTCCTAGAGTTTAAATCTTCTTGAGAACATAGAGAGTCCCAACATTCTTTTGCACTTTCACATGAGATTATCTTTAATCTTTCTTCACTTGGAAGAATTCCATGAAGTAGTGAAATTGCATCAAATTGTTTCAAAACATCATTGTTTTGAAAAGTTGACTTCCCTAGTCTTGAACTAGCTTGTGGTACAAAGTCTCCTACTTTGATTATTCTCCACAAGTAGTAATCCTTGGATTTGAAATAAGAATCAAATCTTGATTTCCACACATCAATATTCATCTTATCAAAGATTGATGCTTCTTTCACCAATTCTTTCAATAATCCCATAGTTTGAGTTGATCCAAAAATCGTTGACTCAAGTTTTTGCACAAAACGAATTTTGACGCTTTCGCGATCGTTTATAGCGCAATAATTTGAGCAACCGCTCTAATACCAATTGTAAGTAACTATAGGGGGGTGAATAGTTAATACATTTTTACCAATTTTTCGATTGATCACCAAATTCGATTTTACTTTGATCAACCAACTCAACCCAAACTTGATGTGTGTAGTGTATATGTTCAAATGATAAATAAAGTAATGTAAAGAACATAGATATAAGGATTTATAGTGGTTCGGGTGGATGTTAACTAATCCACCTTAATCCACTCCCCGATTACACTAATCGGGATTTGTTGCTTCACTAACCACTTTTCTCCAAACCCGGTGGAGATCCGATTTACAAGTCTTCAATCTTCTTTAGTAGACAACAAACCTAATCTTTCTATCCTTTTGAAAGATTAACTCCAACCTAGATCAACAAGATAAATGATTTTGATTAGTAAGTTTACAACAACCCAATTCTATATCTATAAGATCACAGAATCTTCTCTTGCTTGATCACATTTGAGTAGTAGTTGATGCACTTGTGATCACTGGAGATAAGCCTTTGAAATGTACAAGAGGGTCAGCTTCAAATGCTCTTAAATGTTTGCCTTTTATAGTGAGATTTAAAAAATAGCCGTTGACACACGGTTGCCTGCACGGTCGACCGTGGTGCGACCGTGCGTGCTCCAGTCCAAAATTGGTATCCGTTGTATAGCCATTTGACTCAGATTTGACACCACATTTTGGCACCTTTACTCCTTCTAGCACCTACAAAAGAAACCAAACATCCTATACAAGTACTATATGCATTAAGTGTGTGAAATTTGGTCTTATTGCATGAAAGTGACTAATCATTCCAAAAGTGGCAAACCCAACATTCTTGGAGAAGTGTCTTGATTGATATTTAGGGAAATTTCAGTTTGGTCAAGACTTAGTTAGTCACATTAATGCTCTTGGTTCAATTCTAAAGGCTAGTCAGTATATCATTAACTTCCTAGTTCCAATTAATCACAAGTCATGTTTCATTTGAGTTTAGTTAGGGATTAATTAAATAATGTCTCTATAAGATAATCATGAAGTATGTAGAGACATTAAGGTTAAGTTATTCTTGAACAAGCAATCACAGTTAGTTACTTAGACTAGACCAAATAGACAATTAACTATAGTTTCATTGTGAACCATTTTACACTTAATCTATTGGAGTAGGTTACTTATTTGAATCCTAACTAATGAGCACAAGGCAAACATATTAATCAAGTTGACAAGTTTATGAGTATTAAGCATTATTAGCAAGTAGCAAGTAATACTCACATAGAAAGAGATAGTTATTCTAGGATCAATCATATAGATACTTGCACAACTTATAATTCAAGCACTTAATAAGTTTAATGTGCAATATAACACATTACATGATTAATGTGTAAGCACACATTAATGTCCAACACATGCACAAGGGAAGAGCAATCTCTAGTTGGGACTTGGTGACCATCCTAATTGTATCTAAGTGTGTTTTAGGATTACAAGTCATTTCTAGTTTAACCTTGAGAGCATTATTCTTCATTTAGCCTTATTTAATCACTAAGTCATTTCTAATAGCAATTATTGTTCTAGTGATATTGGCGTAAGTGTGTTGGTACTTGATGATCATACTAAGGATATCTAGATAAGAATTAAGATCACAAGTTATTGATTAACACTTATGTGTTATGCCTAATCTTGGTTTATTTGTCATTAAGATGTCATTAGGCGTAATTAATCATAATTAGTGTTTTTATGACCAAAACTCAATTGAGTATGGAGAAGGCATCTATTCTAAGCATGTTGAGAAAGGTTTCATGAATTATAGATGTCGGGAACTAGTCAAACTTTATTTAGTCAAAAACGGTGACAGAAGAAACTACGGTCGCACTGCGGTTGACCGTGGTGGTGACGTGCAACTTGTTTTCCCAAAACTGCGTTGCAATTCAGTTTGAGGTTTCACAGTTGACTATGCGGTCGACCGTACCTCGACCGTGTGTTTACCTGAACTTTTAATTTCATTCTTAATCCTATGTTTGACTTGGTCGTTTGCAAGATAAAGTATTGATTAGTAACCTTGCGTGTTTTATGTTAAGATGTCAGTCATTACTTATGCATATGTATGTGTCATCATCAAAACATATTCTTTGGTTAATTACACTTTGGTTAATCATACTTAAGTTTATCGTTTAGTGTATTAACCCACATTCAACCAACAAAATGTATATATTATATATAGTTATATTAATTGAAAACGTTAACAAAGTATTAGATGTATAATACTTTACATATTTGTTTCAATATATGTTTATCGGCGGAATTAAAAGATAATATCAAATGATTGATTTATCAGATACATTGTGATATTGTTACGAGTCTCTTTTACGAGGTCCACGTTGATTTGAGAAATCGTTCCTTTTTAACGGTATTTGGAATAATTGGCAAAGTGATCTACATATGAGAACAAAGTGTCAAATAACAAGAATTAGACAAAAGTTAGTGGAAGACTAAATTTCATAATAATCAATTGATTTAGTTTCGAATATATGAAAACATTTTTCGATATAATAGAACTTGATTATTAAAATGTCTTTGTTTAATTAACGTGAGTTGGAATATTGGTTGTGAGATATATAAATAGCTTGCAACGTGTATTTAAAACGTGTTTATGTATGTGTGTGTGTGTGTATATATATATATATATATATATATATATATATGATTTAAAATTAGTTAAGTAAACAATAGTAACCCTCGCTTATTGATCCGATTGATAATTAGATATATTAATTAGAACATGTGAGAAATTAAAATAAACGTTGGCGCATAAATGAATTATATCAAATTAAGTTTTTAAGTGTAAACGTTATGTGATATAACAAGTTCTAAATATTTAAATAGTTTTAAATTATATATGATGATCTTTGAAAAATAATTAAGTTTTGAAAAACTAAATATTATATTATTGAATAAATATTTCAAATATATATAATAGGTATAAATTTATATTTCTAAATGAAAATATATATATTTTTCAATGAGATAAAATATAATATTAATTTAGTCCTAAAACGTTTTGATTTAAAATAATATTATTTAATATATTTTAATAACTAACGAGAACATGTTTTATAGAAGCAAATGATCAAGACACTTAAATGTATAAGTTATACTGCGGGTAATATATGTTATTGTTAAACTAAGTCTAATTATTGATAATGGTATACGTCGCGAGATGTAAAGTGCAAGTTTTCTAAGCATACGAAAGGACGTTCGAAAAACTGGAACCGAGACAGAAGTCGAGCGTCAACGTACAAGTCATCAGAACTAAAGTTACAAGTTGACTATGCTCGTAAATATAATATAATATATATAATTATATAAATTAAATAAATAAATATATTAAATATTAATAAAACTGTCGAAAGCCTTCAATAATGCGGATGTGAGCTGGCCACAGGAGCCATGCGATCGCATGGCTGAAAGGCTGTGAACCCATGTGATCGCATGGGGTTCGGATTCAGCAAAAGTTGTTTAAATACTCGAGTTTCTTGACGAACTGAAAACATACTCAACCCTCTCAATCTCTCTACTATATATACATATATATATATATATATATATATATATATATATATATATATATATATATATATATATATATATATATATATATATATATTAATTATTATTATTAAGATTAATATTAATATAATTAATCGTAATATTATTATTATTAGTAGTATTATTATTATTAGTATTATTATACATAAAATACTACGATGGGGTCATGAGCGAGTTATTTCAAAACGGGTTTTTCGAGCGGGATAGAGCTAAGGGAATTATGGGTTATAGTTATGAAGGTTATGGGTATTGTTCGAGGGTATTGTTTGTGAGGTCAAAAGAGTGTTTATCATCTCCGTTGCGTCTACGTACTTTCCTGCAATATTGAATCACAATAGTGATACGTGAGCATTCATATCTTATCTTTTATATATTAATAGTGTATCCCTGACTAGTGCTCGAGTATATATGATTATGCATGCTTGTATGCTTAATTTCATCGTTAAATAGTTTATGATAAATCACGAATCTGATACATATGCTACTGAGATAAGGTATATGTTATGCATGTCGTTGGAAAGCTGGCAAAAAATTAATAACTTTTCATTTAGAAATCGTGTGGTTTCGATGAACAGATTAAAAGATATGGTCAATTGAATTATCATTAATTCTAATATTATTATTATTATTATTATTATTATTATTATTATTATTATTACTATCGTTGTTATTGTTATCTTTATTATTATTATTATTATCTAATTATTATTATTATTATTATCATTATCGTTATCAATATAAGTATTATCATTAAAATTGTTATTGTTATTATTAATACTATCGTTATTATCACTAAGATTATTATTAATATTATTATTATTATTATTATTATTATTATTATTATTATTATTATTATTATTATCTTTATTATCTTTATAATAATTATTAGTATTATCATTAGTATTATTATAATTATTATTATTAAGTATCATTATCATTAAAACTAATATTAGTATCATCTAATTATTATGATAAATATATTTATCATTATTGTGAATGCAATATAAAAGAGGACTAAAAGCTATTAAACAAATCGATTAGGAAATAATGAGTATAAGTATCATGATGAAATTAAAATATTTTAAGATATAGTTTTCATTATTTTTATTATTATTATTATAAAAAGTGTTATTAATATTAAAACTATCATTTTTATTAAAATTTTCATTTTTAATAGCAATATCATTGTTATTATAAAATATCATTATTATTATCATTTTAGTATTATTATTATTAAAAATTATCATTTTGAATAGAATTATTATTTTTATATAAAATATTATTATTATTACAGTTAATATTAAAAAGTCATTATTATTATCATAATTAGAATTATCATTTTATTATAATTAATATCATCATTAGTAAAAATAAATATTGTTATTATTATTAGTAGAATAATAATAATTATCATTATTATTACAAAATAATACAACTTTTACTCATTATTATTATTATCAATATTATTTTATCAAATAAATATGTGATAGAAAGATATTTTTACCACACGTAATATAATTACATTAATAATACATACCACTATATTTTTATGATTTTGAGTAAACTGTGTAAATTTTATTACTTAAGATATATAAAAGTATATTTTTATCATATATAAATTTTAATATAAATTTTTATTTATTAATAAATGACTAGTATTATTTACTCTAATAAAATCTGATAAATATATTTAGATATATAAAACGACTATATTTAAGTTATATAATAAACATGTATAGATTTTGAAGGTCATTTTGGGTCAAGTTGACTTTTGTTGACTTTTGCATATCGGTCTCGAGCATTAGGATTGTGATACACTACGACTTGACCTAAATTGTTAGACAGATATTTAACAACATATAAATATATATACTTAATATAGGTTCGTGAATCTGAGGCCAACGCTGCACTTGTTCAGTGCCGTCATTTGCATTATTGCTATGAAATACAGTATTGTGAGTATCATTTGCTCCCTTTTTAAATGCCTTTGCAATATATATTTTTAGGCTGAGAATACATTCACTGTTTTTATAAATGTTTGACAAAATAGAGACAAGTACTTAACTACATTCTACGATGAATTACAATACCGCGTATCACCCTTTTTGCTTGGTAGCCTAAGAATTAGTTGGACGTTATAATTGCCTCTAATTGACGCGAATCCTAAAGATAAATCTATCGGGCCCAACAAGCCCCATCCGGGTTACGGATGCTTTAGTACTTCAATTTTATCATGTCCGATGAGAGTCCCGGAATGATGGGGATACGCTAGATGCATTTTGTTAAGGTCGATTACCAGGGATTCATCGGCTGAATGATTATTTTTATACACTTGTGAGTGTATGGTTATTTATATATTGAAATCTTGTGGTATATTAAAATGATGGAAATGAATGTTTACGATAAACTAATGAACTCACCAACCTTTTGGTTGACACTTTTAAGCATGTTTATTCTCAGGTATTAAAGAAATCTTCTACTGTGCATTTGCTCATTTTAAAGATATTACTTGGAGTCATTCATGGCATATTTCAAAAGACGTTGCATTCAAATCATTTGAGTTCAAAAAGATTGTTAATAGATGAATGACAGACTAGTCAGTTATATTTGAGAAACACGATAATATCATTGGTATGCATATTTGTAAACTTTCGTTGAAATGAAAGTTGTCTTTTAAAAAGAATGCAATGTTTGTAAAATGTAACATATAGAGGTCAGTACCTCACAATGTAATCAACTATTGTGAATCGTTTATAATCGATATGAACGGGTCCTTTCAGAATGAACACAATCACAACAGGAGGAGCATGTCGGCTTAAGTTGACAAAATAGGAAAAGAAACTAATAGTCCTATCATCATAATATGCATAATCAAACTATCCTAATCATTATACAGCATTATAGTGCTAAGCTGATAGTAGAATAGATAGAAACATACCAGGAGCATGTAATGGGTAGTACGACTAATCCTAAGGAAACAATCAAACAAGAACATGCAATGGGGTTGAATCATACAATTGGGTGCAACAAGGTCAGTCATAACAGCCTCTAAGAGGTCTCCTTGGGTCAGTTATAAGGTATACTAGGTCATTCATGACTCAATTCCTAAGTTATGTGTCCCATAAGTACAATAAATGCCTCTTGGGTTCACCGACCATACCGAGTTCATAGAATTCTTCAGGTACATGATAAAGGAGGCTCTTGGTCCTATGAAGTAGTTAATTTCATATAGTTGGACAAGTCTCAATCATAATAGTAGGTTGGTCAATCCTCAAGATACTATCATACAAGCCTATCGGGTTTACAAATTTAGCATAACACAATAACCGTACTATATTTACATAACTACACTAGCCTAGGTTTCTATCAAGGCAACATACGAAAGTTTTACGCTAGCATGGTATTATCAAAATGCAAATAAAACATAATTAAATAAAATTGATTAGATTAAACCTGAAAAAGGTGTAGCGTACAAAGGTTTCGCCCGAGATTGCAGGGACGCTTGGAGTACTCTCTGAAAAAAGCTAACTACTTTTAAAACTACTAACTAAAAGCTAATTTATTGAATATTAAATAGTATTTTTGTAATTGTTGGTGTATGATTCTAATGAGAAGCTTGAGCCCTTTTATAGGCAAATTCTGGGTCGGCAATCCGTGTACATGGCCTTGCTAATCTGGGCAAATCGTGTACACGGGTCGTGTGAGGCAGTCGTGTGGCAGCATTGCCCGTGTAAAGCAGCCGTGTGCTGGTCTCTTGGGCAAACTATGTGGCATGAAGGCAAGCCGTGTGGTCAATCCGTGTGGCTTGTGTTCCTTGGTCGTTTTTGCCAATTTCTTGGATCGTAACTTAATTTTTGGGGTCGTAACTTGACTTTCACCATTTTTGCTCTAGATTCTTTGTTTTAAGCCCGTTTTCTTCGATTCTTTTTGCATCACCTTTGTAATTACTACATCTACAATATAAAGCCAATAAGTGCCTAATTCTTCGATAAAGTTTACATCTTTATTACTTTTAGGCTTAATATCGAAGGTAAAAACACAACTTTTTAGACGATATCAATCCATTGAGTACCGATGAAAACAAATATTGAGTAGTCGAATGTTTCCACATAATCATCACATACAGGGAATCTAACAAAATTACGATCTATACCTCTTTTATTAAATTCGGGACGAACCAGAATCCGTTGTTTCAATACCAACCATATAAATATTTAAACTTTTCTAAGCACATTGTTGTTTCTAAGTGTTTCTTGTTGCGCCCCATTGTTCTAAAGAAGTCAATAATCAATTAACCTTGATAGCACTTTTGTAGCGAAGACACCATTTGATGTTGTCTTCCAATACCATGAGTCAACACTTTTGTCTTGTTTAGCATATGAGTCTAGTACACTAGAAAAGATTTTAAGTTCATCTCGTGCTCGACCAATTAATTCTTAATTCCAGCTCCATTTTGCACGGCAAGAATGCTCGACCTAAAACACTCTAGATGCAAAAATATTTAACCAAAAGTCACTCTTTCCTTGCGGCCAGTTAATGCTCGAGGTGGGAGCAACTAGTTAGCGTGATGAACACAGAAACCCAAAGTTAATTTGGATTAGTTTTGACCCGCGATAACCATTCCCACAAAAGCACAAGTTTTTTCGCCCAGATAGATCTAATGTTAAAACCCCTTTCGCCATATGGCAAAAGAGAGTTCTTCCGTTTGACCCAAATCAGTTTGGTACACTCACCCTACCTGCCCCAAAATAAATTGCTTCTAATACTCTATAATCATTCAATAACACTCAAGTGGGCATGAAAATGGATAAATTGTATATCAGTAAACTATTAAAGATCAGTTTAATAAGCATTAACCTTCCACCAAAATAAACCGTTTTAGCTTTACAATCCTTGAAGTGAACTTATCAATCATGAGCTTCCAATTTTTCACCCGATTCATATTCCGGCAATTAGGTAAAACATGGTAAGTATACAGGAATTTGTAACAACCCGAATCTTTCCGTTAACTTTTCCGTTAAATACTTAACGACCGTTAGTTAAATTCTACAAATTTATACGCCAGAACTTTTTCTTAGAAAATACTTTTATAAAATACTTAACTCGGTTAACGTTTCAGTTTTCGGTTTCGGTTAACGACACTTAGCAACGAATAAAATAATTATTAAGAAAAATAATTATTCCATGTATTTTATAAAATTTAGAATTCTTTTATAATTAAAAGAATTTATTTAATATAGGAATACGAAGGATTTAACGTTTAGCGATTCAGTTCGCGTTTTCGGTTAACGGCACATAGAAACGAACCATAAGACTTAATATAGCAATTAAACTTGATCGCAAGGGCATTCTTATGTCATCCTAATTCGTAATTATTATTTGTAATAATTTATTTATCCTTGTGCTATTTTAAGTGCGTCGTTCGCAATTTTAATCGTTATCACGTACCGTAAAAGTCACCGAAACTCGCAGGGTTGCATGTAATCTTTTAGTGGCCAAAATAGGAGAAATCAAACTTCCGTGAACCCCCTTTTTGCAGCCCAAATTCATGACCCTCATGGGGAGGGGGTGTTTTGCCAATTTTGAAACATGTAATTAAGATTAGGTTAAAACACTAGTTTTCATATAATGCGGTTAATTTTTTTCCGCCTCTTCTCCCTCTCTTTTTTTCTGCCGATTAGCAGCCCAAGAATATCCTCACCATCGCCACCTTCATCATCCCTAGTCACCATCATCTTGTTACTTGATCACAAAATTAAACACGTATTCACGATCTACACGCAACGCTCTATCTATTCCTACCAGCAATTGCTTGATCTAGGGTATAATTTTTCTAACCCTAATCTTTTAAAATCTGATTTTTATTGATGATTTCATAGTCTAGATGTCTTATTGCTCATGGCTATTCGTGTGTACGTTATTACTCGCATTAATTATGATATAATCAGAAACCTCTTTAAAAACTAATAATTTTAGGCTTTGGATTCGCCTATTTTCGTTTCCGTTTGCTTAAGTTATGACCGTTTGAATTATCGTTGTATTTTTATGCTTGATCAGAAAACTGGTATTTATGGGTCACGAATTGGATTATATGTTGATTGCCATTGGATAGATAATTCAAAAGCACTCAGGTTACACTAGGATATCATGTCATTTGCTTGAGTAAAACTCGTGATATGCCTAATCGAATGAAAATGTATATTTTTCCATCACATGCATGAAAACGGACTTGTATGCTAAAATATATTGACTTCAGAGATTAGAGCTTTTCATATCTGTAATTTACACAAAAAGTACTTCACTTTTCATGTAGATATCATGGTCTAATTGTATCTAGATCTTCGAATAATTGCATGCGAAAGTGACTAGCTAAACTAGGATCGAATCTGCCACTTGTTCTCTGATTTGTACTCTGTGGTTTGTGTTTTGTGAATTAACATGAATTCTTCTGGGATATGAATCTTTATATGTTATGTGATATATGTTTAGTTTTTTGCAACCTCTGAAACCTTATGAATTGTGCACACTAGGGCCATAGTTTTGGTAATTACTGAATTGAGATGAAACTGAACATCCAACTTGAATGAATAAACTGTACCAATTGGCTAAACCAAAGTTTCTTATTTTCGGATATATTATATTTTGAATTGTCCTTGAACCATGGCCACTAACCTTACATTAATTTCATGTCCCTAGCTCCGGTTATAGCCATTACGATATCAGTGCGCGGACAGAAACTAATTTAGTAAACCATAAATGTACCCCTTCTGTTTCCTGACTTGTAGACATCGTATGAGACCCTGGCCATACTTTTTGGAATTTATTTTGAGTTTACTTGTGATTTGTAGTTTTCCATGTTACCATGAATTACGTGCTATGATATATTATGCGTCGTTTGCTACATGTACATAAATGTTATGCATAACGATAATCTGTGATCGCATACTTGACCATTTATGAACTAAAACGTGTTGTTTGACTTAGGTTTGACATGTTGACCAACTTTTGACATGAACCTACTAATGTTGACTTTAGTTGACTACTTTGACCAAGTTTGACTTTTGGTTTGACTTTGGTTGACTTTGTTTGACTTGCATGAATTAGTTGACTTTTGCTTTGAAACGCGTCGAGTCGAGCAATAAGACAACTTACTCTATGAAACCACTATTATAAAAGACATATATGTTGACCACCCTAAATACATATACTTAGGTTGCATTACTCGGTACTAATCCGTACAAGTTATTTGTCTACTTTTCAATCCGAGCTTTATCGAAGGTGAGTCTACAGTCCCGCTTTTTTCATGTTTTCAGGGATGAGAATACACGCTGTTGTACTTACATTTTCAAATGCTTTTATGTTGACACGAGTACTTATTATACATTTTGAGTTTTGTTCACAAAGCCCCTAGCTTGAATACTTTTATTACCTTCGGGTAAGTACAATTTAGATGGACGGATCCGTTAGGTTAGACAAACCTCGCCCAAACAATATTAACCGTGGCACATTTATTTTGAACATTAGATACACTCGAACAAGTGTATAACATCTTTATGGGGTAAAGGGAGTGTAGTGGATTCTATACTCTGGTCATTGCTAGTATTCAGGTGCTCATAGATTATGTAAACGTTTCACAACTTGGAGTTGTACTTGTAAAATCTCGTGGTCAATGAATTTGAACTATTTTCTGATAACTGTTTTTCAGATACTGTTACATTATTTTAAACCTGTAGATTCGCCAACATTATTATTGACCTATTTTGCGTTTTTTATTCTCAGGCCCTTAAGATGTAGACTTCCGCTGTGTTTGATGCTTGTTCTGGCCATGAAGTCAGCATATTATATTAAAACATTAATTACTTTTGCATTTAAAACTTTTACAACTGTTTAATACTGCTGGCTTGTAGTTACAATCACAACAGTGTTACTTAATTTGGGATTTATTGACTAATGTTTTCGAAGTCAACTTTTTAATAAAATTAAATGCGATTGCTTTGAAACGTCTCATATAGAGGGCGTAACTGTTAACTGTGGGACCTATGATTAACACACCGTCAGATGGGAATTTGGCAGGGTGTTATAGATGGTATCAGAGCTAATGGTTGTAGGGAACTAGGATTTGCATTAGTGTGTCCGTCTGAGTCTCTAGGACACATAAGCGAGTCTAGACTACAACCTGTACTTAGAACTTTTGTGAATTACTACACTGCTACATATACTGTGCTTATGCTACATGTGTACTAACTTAGTATATTTATGGAGCGTTAGATGTCTGATCCTAAACCCAAATATGTTCATTGTTCTGGTCTCGATCCTGATACTGAGGCTAGCATTGCTGTACCTGCTAGTGCTATTAACCCTAACTCTCATCTTAAGACTCGTACTATGCCACTTTCTGACAAACCACGTAAGCGTAAGATTGATACACGTAAAGATGAGGACTATATCATTGGTCACAGTAGTTTGAGAGTTCTATCTCCCCACGTTATTCATTGCCATCTTAGCTTACTATCCACTGGTGCTGCAAAAATTTCACGATTGTTACTTCACTACTACTACTACACTACTGTTACCCACCACACTATTGTTAATCGCTGCTTTTATTACACTATTGATAATAGCTACTATTACTTTTGTACTACTTATCACTACTGAGGATCACTACCCTCGTTTACTACTCGATACTATGCTTTATGACTCGTAGCTAGTATATTCCTATAACGTTGTTTTCATTGGCACAATTTAGGTGTACTACTCTACTATGAAGAAACATGTCTCGTGCAAGAATTACAAATTCCGGACGACCTTGAACATATTAATGTAAACTACCATTTATTCAAATCCCTTTGGGACAAATACCTTCAATGGTTGCATTAACTCCTTCGATTAAACACGACTTTATTTGGGATGCCATTACACCTTGTTCACTTTTGTTCTCCATGATTATATTCTTTTAAACTTCATGGGTGATGTTGGAATGGAGGTATTGATTAGTGTAATATAATGACGTCTGATCAACATGGTTATATTACAGTAAGTCATACTGAAGTTCTAATGGCTCGTGATGATGATGATGCTTGTTCAACATTGTCACCACCATGTACCATGTTACATGACTCTGTTATTTTCTTTGTTGCCATCTGAAAACACAGAGACCCTATATATCACACAATCTGACGCTATACTTTTCTTCGCTGTCATATATCTTTATGCTCTTGATAAAGGGTCAACTGTTATTCAACTTCAAAAATATACATAACTAAATGTATACTATCTCGTTTTCGTCCGGTTTTAACATTCAACTACAAGATGCTCGAGGTGGTTACATCAAGATGAAAACTTCTTCTCTCACTACGCTCATACTTTCCGCATACGAGAATCTCCTTATACCATTCCTCAAAGGAGAGGAACTCTACCTACATTAAACTAGTATTCGCCACGAGAGTGAAAATTTTAACTAACTTTTTCGTAAACCATGAAGTCGAGAGACTAAAGCAGAACAATTATGATACATTTCACGTTTGAAACTCGGAGAAACACTTAGCATACTAAAACTTTATCGATCATCTCTTTAAGATACACTTGGACACCAAATTTCCTTTCATCTAAGAGCCCATAGAGTTCTTGGACCGTCAGCTCAAACAACTCAAACAAAGAATAATTTCTACTGTAAGAATTCGTTGGAAGCCTCATACAGAACTCAAACTCACGTGAGAGCGAGAAGATCACACGAAATGAAAGCACCCGCACCTATTATTCCAATGCATCGCCGACGGATGGTACTAACCAAAATTTTGAGACGAAATTTTAAATAACGGGTGGGTAATGTAACAACCCGACTTTTTTCGTTAACTTTTCCGTTAAATACATAACGACCGTTAGTTAAATTCTACAAATTTATACTCCAGAACTTTTTCTTAGAAAATACTTTTTTTAATATGTGCTACATATTACTTGATTTCATACTTTGGTTTAGAAGTATGCGAGAAACTTAGAAAACGCAAGAAAAACGTACGGTTAGTGAAAATTGAAAAAACGGCTTTAAGACGACGAAACAATTGATAATCCACTTTTAATAATTATTTTATATAATTATTACGCTTTAAAGATACTTTTAATTTATTAGGAGTTTTATAAATTTAAAACGCGTAGAATTCGCTAAGACTCTCGGTTAACGTTCCAGCTTTCGGTTTCGGTTAACGAAACTTAGCAACGAATTAAATAATTATTAAGGAAAATAATTATTCCATGTATTTTATAAAAATTAGAATTCTTTTATAATTAAAAGAATTTATTTAATATAGGAATTCGAAGGATTTAATGTTTAGCGATTCGGTTCGCGTTTTCGATTAACAGTACATAGAAATGAACCATAAGACTTAATATAGCAATTAAACTTGATCCCAAGGGAATTCTTATGTCATCCTAATTCGTAATTATTATTTGCAATAATTTATTTATCCTTGTGCTATTTTAAGGGCGTCGTTCGCAATTTTAATCGTTATCACGTACCGTAAAAGTCACCGAAACTCGCAGGTTTGCATGTAATCTTTTAGTGTCCAAAATAGGAGAAACCAAACTTCCGGGAACCCCCTTTTTGCAGCTCAAATTCGTGACCCTCATGGGGAGGGGGTGTTTTGCCAATTTTGAAACATGTAATTAAGATTAGGTTAAAACACTAGTTTCCATATAATGCAGTTAATTTTTTTCTGCCTATTCTCCCTCTCTTTTTGTTCCGTCGATTAGCAGCCCAAGAACATCCTCACCATCGCCACCTTCATCATCCCTAATCACCATCATCTTTTTGCTTGATCACAAAATTAAACACGTATTAGCGATCTACACGCAACGCTCTATCTATTCCTACCAACAATTGCTTGATCTAGGGTATAATTTTTCTAACCCTAATCTTTTAAAATTTGATTTTTATTTTTGATTTCATAGTCTAGATGTCTTATTGCTCATGGCTATTCGTGTGTACGTTATTACTCGCGTTAATTTGTTCGTTTGTTGTGTTTTTTTTAATCACGAATTTGATTTTTGTGTTAAAAGAAACTTAAACTTTTCAATTTTATAATATTATGATATAATCAGAAACCTCTTTAAACACTAATAATTTTAGGCTTTGAATTCGCATATTTTCGTTTCCGTATGCTTAAGTTATGACCGTTAGAATTATCGTTGTGTTTTTATGCTTGATCAGAAAACTGGTATTGATGGGTCATGAATTGGCTTATGTGTTGATTACCATTGGATAGATAATTCAAAAGCACTCAGGTGTCATGTCATTTGCATGAGTAAAACTCGTGATATGCCTAATCGAATGAAAATGTAGATTTTTCCAGCACATGCATGAAAACGGACTTGTATGCTAAAATGTATTGACTTTTGAGATTAGAGCTTTTCATATCTGTAATGTACACGAAAAGTACTTCACTTTTCATGTAGATATCATGGTCTAATTGTATATAGATCTTCGGATAAACGCATGCGAAAGTGACTAGCTAAACTAGGATCGAATCTGCCACTTGTTCTTTGATTTGTACTCTGTGGGTTGTGTTTTGTGAATTAACATGAATGCTTCTGGGCAAGGTTGGAGAATTCGGATCTCGAGAAGATCTCGTTTGGATTTTTTAGGGAGATCTCGGCATCTTGGAATAATCTCGGTGAGATCTCGGACGTTGACTTACGTTGACTTTATAGTTTTTTCAATAAAAATATACTTAAAAACATAAATATATGTATATTTATATACGTTTTTACGAGATTTTACAAATATATCCGAGAAATGAGCGAGAAAATCTTAGAAATTACGAATTTTACAAGAAAATCTTAAAATTAGCAACAAAATCCTAAAAATCGTGGCTTTGACTATGTTTGACCCCGTTGATCGAGAAATCTCGGGAGATGAAGATCTCGTCTCGGTTACCTTCTAAAAACGAGATCTCGGGGGATATCTCGGGAGATTTACAACGCTGCTTTTGGGATATGAAACTTTATATGTTATGTGATATATGTTTAGTTTGTTGCAACCTCTGAAACCTTATGCATTGTACACACTAGGGCCATAGTTTTGGTAATTTCTGAATTGAGCTGAAACTGAACATCCAAATTGAATGAATAGGCTGTACCAATTGGCTAAACCAAAGTTTCTCATTTTAGGATATATGATAGTTTGACTTGTCCTTGAAATATGGCCACTGACCTTACGTTAATTGCATGTACCTAGCTCCGGTTATAGCCATTACGAGATCAGTGCGCGGTCAGAAACTGATTTAGTAAACCATAAATGTACCCCTTCTGATTCCTAACTTGTAGACATCGTATGAGACCCTGACTGGACTTTTTGGAATCTATTTTGAGTTTACTTGTGATCTGGAGTTTCCCATGTTACCATGAATTACATGCTATGAGATATTATGCGTCATTTTCTACATGTACATAAACGTTATGCATAACGAAGATATGTGATCGCATACTTGACCATTTATGAACTAAAACGTGTTGTTTGACTTAAGTTTGACATGTTGACCAACTTTTGACATGAACCTACTTATTTTGACTTTAGTTGACTACTTTGACCAAGTTTGACTTTTGGTTTGACTTTGGTTGACTTTGTTTGACTTGCATGAATTAGTTGACTTTTACTTTAAAACGCGTCGAGTCGAGCAATAAGACAACTTACTCTATGAAACCACTATTATAAAAGACATATATGTTGACCAACCTAAATACGTATACTTAGGTTGCATTACTCGGCACTAATCCGTATAAGTTATTTGTCTACTTTTCAATCCGAGCTTTATCGAAGGTGAGTCTACAGTCCCGCTTTTTAGATGTTTTCAGGGATGAGAATATACGCTGTTGTACTTACATTTTCAAATGCTTTTATGTTAACACGAGTACTTATTATACATATTGAGTTTTGTTCACAAAGACCCTAGCTTGAATACTTTTATTACCTTCGGGTAGGCACAATTTAGATGGACGGATCTGTTAGGTTAGAAAAACTTTGCCCAAACAATATTAACCGTGGCACATTTACTTTGAATATTAGATACACTCGAACAAGTGTATAACATCTTTATGGGGTAAAGGGAGTGTAGTGGATTCTATACTCTGGTCATTGCTAGTATTCAGGTACTCATAGATTATGTAAACGTTTCGTAACTTGGAGTTGTACTTGTAAAATCTCGTGGTCAATGAACTTGAACTATTTTCTGATAACTATTTTTCAAATATTGTTACATTATTTAAATCTCTAGATTCACGAACATTATTGTTGACCTGTTTTGCGTGTTTTATTCTCAGGTCCTTAAGAGGTGGACTTCCGCTGTGTTTGATGCTTGTTCTGGTCGTGGAGTCAGCATACTTTATTAAAGACATTAATTACTTTTGCATTTAAAACTTTTACAACTGTTTAATACTGTTGGCTTGTGGTTACGATCACAACAGCGTTACTTAATTTGGGATTTATTGACTTATTTTTTGAAAGTCGACTTTTTAATAAAATTAAATGCGATTGCTTTGAAACGTCTCATATAGAGCGTTTAACTGTTAACTGTGGGACCTATGCTTAACACGCCGTCAGATGGAAATTTGGCAGGGTGTTATAGAATTCATCAACTTTACAACCAACTCGAAGAGCCATATACTCTAGTTCATCCGCTGTCTTGCCAACCCGAAAAACACTTTTGTGCAAATTGATTTTAAGCGATGACACCTTATCGAAACAATCAAGCAACTTCATGAGGTTACAAAAGTGTTGTCTACTCTACTCCCTAAGGGAAATAGTGTCATCCACGTATTGAAGATGCAAGACCAACACTTATATCCGAGCCATTCTCAACACCTTTGAATTACCCACCATTAATCGCATATTTATTAAGGATATTTAAACTCCTCTGCCACTATGATGAATAAAAATGGAGACAATGGATATCCTTTTCTAGCTCCTCTTTAAATATTGATTTCATTTATAGGATATCCATTGACAAGGATGAAAATGGAAGCCGACTTAGGGCAACCATGGATCCATATTCTCCCCCAATCTCCAAATCCTATTCCCTTTATTATATTCAATAGAAAATATCAACTCAAACTATTAAATGCCTTTTTGAAGTCAATTTTGAAAATGAGACTTTTCTTCCTACTGTTGTTTAGGAACTCTATAGCTTCATTGGAAATGAATGCACCATCAAGGATGAATATACCCTTTAGAAATGCTCGCCACCAATTAGAGTTGGAATAACCTTTCAAATACAAATGGAAAGAACCTTTGCAAGAATATTGTGGTAGCTACATATCAAGCTGATTGGTTATAAATCATTCAAACTCAAGGGATCCAATATTTTTGAAACAATCATAACGAATGAAGCATTGCATCCATTAGAAATTTAACAATTTTCCACAATCAATTAAGCACCTCAGCCCAATGCATCGTGAAAAATTTAAATTTGAAGCCATCCGGGCTCGGGGCTTTCGAGAGCAGTCAGTCAGTTAGTCTTATTCACGTTACACCTTATGAAGAGGGACTTATAATGCGTATGGACTTCTTGTTTTATATCAATAGGATCGTCACACCATACCTCATTAATGCTGAGACCACGAATATTGTGCTTCGAGAATTTTCTCTAAATAAGTACTTAATATTCTCGTCCCCCTCAAGAATACGTTTATCATGTGACTTTTGCTTAGCCATATTCGCCTTGACCTTTTCTTTGTCGGTCTGTTTTCATTGAGTGTCTAACCAAGATTCTCTTTCATCATCTGATAAGGTTATGCCTTCGAAAATAATCTCCCAATTAGTTAAAGCTTTCTTTAAGTCTTCAATTTTATATGACAATTTCCCCAAATGATCTTAAGCTCCATTAAATTAAGGCTAAATTTACATTCTTCATTTTGTTACAAAAATGCAATCTAGACTTCAACCTTTGACTCTTTAGTTCCACGCATATTTCGCAATTTAATTCAAACCATCCGCATCAAGCCACTCATCAAAAAACTTTATCAATATCAATTGCCTTGTCATTTAGTACAATGGGATAATGATCGGACAGTTTAGGTTCCATAGCTAGCCCCGAGAGTTCCCCCCATATAAGGCTGATTTTTTTGAAGATCAAGATAGGTATTCAGTTTCTTGACATTTTGATTGTGGTTGTTAGGGGCTTTGTCGTTGCTACCACACGGGTTGTTTCTTTCCGTTATTTGTTCTTTCTTTTGCCTTAAAGATTCTTAAAAATTGACTATGAATCCTGATATCTCTCATTTTTGTAAATAATATGTCTTCATTGCTTACCTCTCTAAATCACATAAATGCAAAGCACTTTTCATTCTTTAGCATCTTCTTCGCCACATAAGTATCTCTTACCCAACCATATTGTTTAAACATCTTCCACTGATCCATAACCTTCCATTTTTCGGAAAGTCAGAAAACAAAAATGATTTCAGATACTTTTTTGTTAGTCACGAGTTATAGGTGTCATACTTATCGCTATAAAAATCTTGAGCTCTAGATATACATGACGATGTAATATGCCTCACCTCTCTAAACTGGTTGCTCTCTCTCTCTCTCTCTCTCTCTCTCTCTCTCTCTCTCTCTCTCTCTCTCTCTCTCTCTCTCTCTCTCTCTCTCTTTATTTGGTTCTCTCTCATTTATCTCTCTTACAAACACAATTGTTTTTCAAATTATTTAGAGTAAAAGATAATATTTTTTAGACAAATAAAAATAGTAAGGTAAATAGGTTTTTTTGGGACGAAAAGAGTATCATTTTTATTTGAGTGGTTTTTTGATTTGTTGAATCCTACGTATAAAATAACCAGCTAACCTACTTAAAAAGTAACACACATTCAGGCAACTAAACTTGATAGCATAACAATTAATAAGTAAAAGACCAGTTCGTTGCACAGAGAGCAGTTAAATTAAGACTTCAAAAACTAATAATTATCCTAATTAAAATGGGGGATTTGAATTGATTTTAATTAAACTAAAGTAATTACGAAATTAACCTAAACGGATTAACCAGATGAGAGGAAGCATTGTCTACTTTAATGCTCAACAAATGACAATGATTGTTCTTTTGTAATAAAAACCTGTTATTAAATGTATAAGAAAATAGTTTATCTCAGTCTCACAATATCAATAAACTAAGACCTAATAAATTCAATTTAACTCACATTAACCACATTAATAGTTCAAATTTTATCGTGTTTAATTAATGAGACTCTCTCTTGGTCAAACTTACGTAAAACCTAGCATATTAAGATCACTAAAAATAGACTACACGATTATATTATAACAATACCTATTCATCTACCACCAATAATCATATGCAGATGTCTAAATCACTAAGGCGCTGTTTGGCACACGGAATCCAATGGAATTCCGGCAGAATTGGAATTGAGTTTAGACACTATGCGTATCTAAATACAATTTCAGTTTCGCCAAAATCCAATTGGATTCGTGAGCCAAACGGGCCTAAGCGTTAAGTATGGGCTATGAACATTCTTAAACTCACATAAATCTATATAATTGAAAACAAATATATGATCATAACGACAGATCTATTGGAAGAGCCCGACTAAAAAAGCATTGTAATCTCAATAAAACAAAAGATAGAACAATCCATAATCATATATCTTACACTAAAGTGAACACCTAAAAACTTATCCAATCATGTTCATGGAATAATCAATCAAACAAAAGATAACAAGAGAATTCATAATTAAATTATTAAAATTAATGAAAACTAAAGTTCCAATGATGATCATTGATCCAATATTCAATCTTGATGTTAAACTGCTTGAAAAGCACTTGAAACAGCCTTAAAATTTTTGAACATTTGTAACCTTTGCTCCAAAATTCGTATATGTCAAATTGACCAAAGTCCTCCACTATTTATAGACTTTTCGTAACTTGTTGGCCAAGACAGGGCAAGATGCGGCGCATCTTAAGAGATGTAACGCATATTTTTGCGCGTGCTGAAGAGATACGAAGCATCCTGAAACTGACGCGGAGCATCCTGAAACTCATGCGGAGCATCCTGAAACTCATGCGGAGCATCGACGCGATGTGGAACATCTCTAAACTGATGCGGAGTATAGATTATTTGTAACACCCTATTTCGGATACAAGTTAATTTGGATGCCGCCTTAGGCTTTTGGACATCATTTGAGTTTGCAAGGTAAATATTCGATCAATAAGAGTGTAAAATTAACCAAGATTGGCCTAAAAGTGAACCAAGATGGCAAAACAAGGGAAAAGTTGCAAACTGACCAAATGCTGCGCATATAAACCTTAAAAGAGCCACTTGAAGTCAGACGATAATTTGCAGCGCATGAGGCCATAAAATACGGTGCATATATTGCATATATTTGGTGCATATGCGAGGTGGTGGGACTTGTTCTTTTTGATTAATTTAAAAGGGGTACAATGGTCATTTCACTAGGGTGCCGAGTTTTAAGCCTTAAATATGATCCAAATCATATATTGATCTCATTTTAATTCACTAAAACACTCCCACTTAGAGAGAGAGAGATAGAGAGAGAGTCAAACCTTAGAGAGAGAAAGCTTGAATCAAGGAGGAAGAAGCTAGATCTCATCATTTGGAGTTGGGATTGTGTTTAATCCACTTGTTACCTACTTTTTTGGTGTTGTGGTAAGTTTCAAATCCATGTTCTACTATTTAAATTGAGTTATGGTTAGGGTTTCGGCTTAGTGTTGGGTTTAAGCCCCATTTCTTGTAAGACTTGGGCAAATTGGGTAAGGTTTGTGTATGTAGACCCTAACGCTATGTTCTTGAGTTTTTTTTTAAGTGGAAAAGGATAGAGAGGAAAAGGGGAATAAGAGAAAAATGATTGAAAGGAATGTAATGTAAATAGCTTATATGTATTGTTGAGTTGAAAGGAATATAAAAGAAAGGAATGAGAAATAATCACTTATGTGTAATTTTGAGTTGGATAAAAAGAAACAAATTAATTAATAAATTAATTAATTTATAGTTATACTCTTTCAAATATCATACATAGTTTATAGTTTATTGTCCATTGCAAATATGATACGATCTTGTTTCAAAAGAAGAACTTTTTTCGAAATATTTACAAATAAAACCAAAACACAATGCAACTATATACTACTATAAAATATACATTTATATTAATATTATATTAATATTATATTATGATTATACGAAGTAACAATAAACATAAATTATAGCAAGTATAGAATGTTACAAAAGTCAAGATGGTTGTTACCCTGCAACAAATACAGATTGTTGTGACTCGTGAAGTGATAAAGTAGAACTCAGTAATACATAGTAATAGTAATAATAGAGAACTAGTGAAATGGCCGTAGAACCACATGTTTATTTAAACGAAACAGTTTAATGATATGTTTTAGGTATTAAGTAAACGTAAATGCTAAGATTATTTAGTTTAATGACCCGTGTAACCACATATTCTGACTAAAAAACTTGTCGTTTTTACAAACATATTGATATACTTAACTTGGTCAGAATAAAAGAGCTACATTTATTCTCCCACAACATTCTTCCATTTTTTATCACAAATACTATTTTTCTTGTCATAAAAGCCTACATTACAAATTTTACTGAGACATGTATTTCATATAAATATGTCACATAATTAATCTCGTAAAGAGAACTCATATTTGAATAATAATAATAATAATAATAATAATAATAATAATAATAATAATAATAATAATATAAAGTTTGCTCTAAAATTGAGTATTTATATTTTTAATAATAATTATTAGTAATAACAAATGTTTCTTTAATTTTTTTTTAAATTTAAAATACAATTATTATATGAAGGTTGTATAATAAGCTACATAGTTTGTACATGTGTTCATGGGGTGTTTTCGAAAAGATTGTACAATTTTTTTTTAGTTTTTACATATGATCATAAAGGTGTTTTATCATAAGGTTGTACATAATGCTTCAAATATTGTACATATGATCATGGAGGTGTTTTACCATAAAATTGTACATAATGCTTCAAATGTTGTACATATGATCATGGGGTGTTTTTATCATAAGGTTGTACATAATGCTTCACATATTATACAGTAATAAACATGTTAATATTTTTGTTAAATATAATTAATTATTATAATGACATCATCATGAGGGGCTTAAATTTTTTTCTTTATTTTTTATTTTTTTTAAACTTGGATAATCTTTATTTATAACATCATCATTTTAGAGATTTATATGATACTATTGAAGGGATACCATAAAATGGTCGATTAAATATGGAGCAACTGTTTTCCTTTTATTTCATCCCAATTTTGGATGGATTAGAATCGAAACAAAATTGTCATGGACTCCCCTCTCAAACCCTTTCATCTCTATCCTCTTCATTCCTAAAAAAAACTCAAGAATGCATAATTAGTCTTATCTCCCTTCAAACCCTTTCTTTTCTTTCTTTATAAAAACTTAAGAATGCACCCCAAGATACTTTGATCTAGGGTTTGATATTGTCATTTGGATTAGTAAGCCTTGAAGTGGTCCTAAATCACTAGCAGACTTATGTGTTAGTAAATAGGTGTTGTTTGGATTCTTAATTGACCCAAAATGTGGTTGTTGACCTTGAAATGGGTCAAATGGGTGTGATGTGGCCTAAACTTGCAAGATTAGTATGCAAATACTCAAACCTTGTGTTAGTTGGTGTATTGGGACCGTAATCAGTAGTATTTAGTGATTAAGGGTGGTCTTGGCCTAGAGTGGGTGTTAGTCGTGCAAATGGGTAACATTTGGACTCTGGTCGTAATTGCTCTAAGGGTTATGGGTTGGTAAGTAGTCCAACTTGTTTTGTGTGTGTTGATTGTTGTGATAAATGTAATAGGTACATTGCAATGAAGGTTGCGGGATTTTGTACTAGCATTCATCTAATCATTAAGGTGAGTGGAAGCATTATATATGTATGTATAAAATTTGAGGGTCTTGTGATTTAGAGGATGTCGCGAATTCGCTCCACTTATTGCAAGATCGGGGTTTGTGGTGTTTGTGGATGCCGTGAGTTTGCTCCTCTTACCATAAGGTAACATATTGAATCTCGTGTGTTTACTTTCACTATTGGCCGAGGCGTCGGCAATATGGAAGTGGTGGGTGTGGCCGGTTGTCAGTTCACTTCGTATGCATGTGTTCGATGACCACCCCAGGGTTTGATGTATCTCGTGAGTTTGGTTACACTATGGCTCATGTGTTCGGACGGCCTCGTTGTTGATTATGGTCAACCATAGTGTGTGTATGCATGATGGTGTTATATTAATACATATATTAAATTCATAAGTTAGTATGCTAGTTGTCTCGTGTGTTTGGCATGGTTAGGTGACGGTAGTAGGGATAATTTATGTATATGTGTATATAATGATTGCACTCACTAAACATGTTTCTTACTCCCTCGTTGCTTATTTGTTTTAGATTTGGGCATGGACAAAGGCAAGGGTAAGTTCGTAGACTAGAGATCTCCCTCTTATTGAATGCTAGAAGATTGCTTTTGGATCTCGACTTAGGTTTGGGTAGTTTAATCCCAAACACCATGCTCTCCTTTTGTTTGGATGTTAAACTCTTTTGGGTAGAAATTATTATATGGTTGTATTAAATGGGTCGTTAGAGTCCCAAGGGTTGCTATGCCCGCTTAGATAATTAAACAATTGTAGTTGATGTTTTAGGGTCGTTAACAAGGTTAATTGTTATGAATTGAATTGATGTTAAGGTGTTACGTTGGTCTTTGTTGTTGTTGTCTACCTTTTATAAAAAAACATTTATGTCGCTTTATGATAACGGGTTTTGTGATGCCCCGTACAAAACCATCGTGTACGAATCATCAACAACAGGATCATTACAAGGTTAAGTACTATATGCTGTAATAAAAGAAGTTGCATTCACGATAAAAAAAGATGACGTCATAACTGACGTCAATTGTTTTACACCAACAGTATGCTTCTACGAATAGCAAGCATGAATAAATGTATGTGACCCTTAGGTCGTTACAAAACATAGTTCAAAAGTATTAAAGTTTGAATGCAAGATAAACAGTTCATGCGGTGATAACACTAGAGCAGCGGGTGTCTACGGCAAGACTAGCATGACAGCGGAAGCAAATAACCTTAAGCACCTGAGAAAAACATGCTTAAAAATGTCAATACAAAGGTTGGTGAGCTATAGTTTAAGTATAACAGTATGTAAGGTAGGCCACGAGATTTCAGTGCTACAAAGAGCGTTTCAAAACAGTATGATAAAGTATATGTTAACCGTGGGCACTTGGTAACTAACTTAACGTTTATACCCCCTGAAAGTACACTTGGCAAGTGCGTATGTTTACGAAGTATTAAACACTCGTTAAATGCTAGCGCTACTAGCCCGAGTGGGGATGTCAAACCCTATGGATCATTATCTAAGATTCGCATTCACCGGTTCAAAAACCAATGACTAAACATTACTGAGCTAGAGGGAATGTTTATGCCGTTGTATAACCCACACATATATAAAGTTTAAGTACTCGTGCCTAGTATGTAAAACATAAAATCCTCATGTATTCTCAGTTCCCAAAATAAGTTAGAGTAAAAAGGGAATGCTATAACTCACAATGATAAAGTAGCGGTAAAGTATGACTCGGAAAGTAAGCAAGTAATGAAGGTTGTACAAACGGGTCCTCAACCTAAGTCAAATAGTACTAAGTCAGTAAATCGTCCGAATAGTTTTAAAAGTAGGTAAATAAGGTCTTAAAGGTCATCATCATTCATCTTTAAACAAAAGGTGTAAAGTAAGTTTCGTCCATGAAAGGAGTTTAAAACAAAGGCTGAGTTCGGTCAGTCACCACGGCCTCTACACCTACTGAAATAATGTGAGACCAGTGTAAATGGCTCCGTATATGAGTCCTTTAGTTGTGGTAAAAATTACAGAAACAAACTCGTCTTCGTTTGACTGTGGCGACGGTCTAAGTACGAGTAGGTCAGAATTTTCAGCACAACGTTAAATGGACATAGTGACGATCGGAGGGCCATAAATCCTAAACCGTAACTCGGATTAAGACGAGTCCTATATGAAAAGTTATCTACTCGAATAGAGCTATCTGAAAATCATAATTACAGTAGCCCAGGTCTTACGGGTCAGACACAGTAAGAGTAAAACAGTAGGGTCAGTAGGTTCCGGTGGTTCTTGGTGCTCGATGCTTATCATGGTTCTCATCCTTGATGCATATAGCTTCAAGTGTACAACTCGTTGATGTGTTTGCATCATTTTCACCAAGGTTTGACCATCATAACCCTAGTGTAAGTTTTTTCTTGGCGACCACACACGAGAAGCACTTTCCCAGGAGGTCACCCATCCTGGTAGTGCTCTCGCCCGAGCACGCTTAACCACAACGTACTCGCACACCTGCTCTGCCTATGGTCCCAAAACACGTTGTGTCATTTAAGTGTGAGTATTACCTTATAATCCCATGATCACTCATGTCCGTGGGCGATGTGGGATTTGCCTAGGGTGTTACATTCACCCCCCCTTAGGGACTCATCGTCCTCGATAAGGTTTGCCCCACCACCCCCAATGGCACATGAGTGGCTCGGATACCATTCTGTAACACCCCAGCTTAACAGACCACAATATTGTCCGCTTTGCCCACAGGCGCACGGCTTTTTCTTGGCGACCACACACGAGAAGAACTTTCCCAGGAGGCACAACTCACTTAAGTGTTGCAAGTGTTTTGATGAACCAAAGTTACATCAAAGTCTTAGATCTAACACATACATGAACTTTAAAACTAATAATAAGTTACAAACTTGAAAGTAAACTTATGAAATCAAGATCTTGAGTTGTAGAACATAGTTCTTAGTTTGATCTTGAAGATCCAAGACTCAAAAGTCTAGATCTAACATAAGTGTATAAAGTTATAATTAAAGAAGTTTACTTACATGTTCTTGAACTTTTAAAGTTAACTTTAGTTCAAGATTAATGAGATCAAAGTTAACTAGTAACATTTGACCAATATTAACCAACAAAATGAATTTAAAGTGCATAATATGAAGTAATAAACTAAGTAAACAAGTAAATAATTCATGGTGGTTCATACTTTAAAGATTCAAACCAAAGTTTGATCTTTAAGAAAGTAAACTTTAAAGTTTACTAAAATGAATTACAAGTATGATTTACAACACATGAACCTTAAATCTTTTGAAACAATAAGGGTAGAATCATAAACTAGTACGTTTATGTTCTTGAGTGTTCTTGTAAATACAAGATAAATGAAGAATGAAACTAGTAAGTTTGATTCTTGAAACTAGGAAGTAACAAACAACAACTACAAGTAAGTAACAACTAGTAAGTAACAATTAATCAAAGACAAGTAACATTAAACAAAAGAATGATGATGATGAAGTTTTGGTTCAGTTTTAGAAGGAAAGAAAAGAGAGAATTATTTGTTCAAGTTACTTACAAGAATGAGAGCAAAATGAGAGAAAAGAAAGTAAGTTTGATGAATGTGTGTGAAGTGGAATGGAACTAGTGAAGAGTGTAAGTAACAAGTGATCAACAAAAAATATTTTGAACTCCCTCTCACCCTTGGGAGGCTACGGTCAGCAGAAAAAAAGGGAGGGGGGAGTAGTCCACAAGGTTATAGCATGTAAAAGTCTTTAAAGTTGGTTAAAATGGGTGCATGCATGGGGATAAGGTGATAACTAGATTCCTACAAGTATTTACTAACTAGTTAAATTCTAAAGTGGTACTTACATGTTAGGTTGGGCTAGTTAAACCATTTAAGATGTAGGGTGGGCTTATAAGCCCAAAATCATGAGTCCATAACATTAACAAGGCCCAAGTTCAAGTATTTAGCAAGTTAATCCAATTAAAGCCCAAGTAACTAACTAATACCCTTAGTTAATCAAAATGATTAATAAAACTTAATCATGAATGTAAATAATACTTGAAAATATTATTCGTGTAAGTTTCGTGTGTCACAAAGACATTTCGGGCATTTAAAGTCAAGTACGGGCATTCATGGCAACATGTAAATGTAATAACATCCATTCGTTTAATCACAATTATTAATAATAATAATTATTAATAAATAAACGTTGGAAAATCCAGGGTCGTTACAGGTTTGGGTCGTTACAAGTAGTTTCAGAGCATGGTCTAAGGGATTTAGGTGACTTGAGATAGGAGGCTAGACTTAGACTTAATTGTATTTTCATTGTGTACGGGACTTGTAGGGATACGGGTCGGACTGGAAATTGCTAATGCCTTAGGGTGTAGGCGAACTAACTTGTAAATGGATATGTGATGCGTATGTGTGACATCGAGCTAGATAGTTGTTGTACTAATGAGTTTGATGTGGTATGCAAGTGTAATAGTGATTGGCCACCTTTATTACCGATGCAAATCATGTAGAACGAGTGAAGTATGACAAGTATTGGGAAAGATGGTGTTGTGTTGTGTGTGTGGTTTATTTATGTTATGGTGTTTAATCAATTTTTAATCTTCAGAATGAAGATGAGAAACAGACCTAATCCTAATAGTCAAAGTGAGGATGATGAGTTGGCGGCCAAGATAAAGGACGCATTGGAGAGCTATTTTGCGGTCTTTATCGGGAAGGTCAGGGAAGTCTTCCAAGAGGCGGTTGAGGATCAAATAACCGATCTCGTTTAGGAGAAAGTGGGCACAACCGTTCAGACGGAATTTGAAAAGTGGTTTCTGATATCGACTAAAAAGTCATGTTTTTACCCCCGATATTGAGTCCCAAAAGCATAAAGTTCAAAACTTTATCAGCAAAATAATCGCTTTTTGGGTTAAATTTATAGATAAAGTAATTACGAAGACGATGGAAAAAGAATCAAGAGAAACGGAGCTAAAACGAAGATTTTAGAGCGAAAACGGTGAAAGACAAGAAATCAAGTTACGATCCAAGGAATCAGCAAGCCAAATGGCTTGCCAAACGGGCTACTAAACGGCCTGCCGGTGTGGCAAACGGCCTGCCAAACGTCCAGATCAAATGGCCTCGTTAAACGGCTTGCCTTAGCAAACGGGCTCTGCAAACAGCTTGCCAAACGGCCTGCCAGCCGTTTGCAGGCAAATTTTGCGCTTATTTAAAGGCTTTTTGTCATCCAATTTCCACACACCTCTCTTCAATCTCTCACTACAATACACTTCCTCTCACTATAACTTTCAAGTCCTTCTCACCTCCGAGCGAGAAATTAAGTACCCGGAGGAGAACGTCGTAGATTGTAATAGGAGCGGTCTAGAGGATGTCAGCACTTGTAATGGTTCAGATCTCGTCTGTAAACGGTGAACACTTTCCTTAATTTAATGAAGTTATCTTGTTATCTTAAGTTGCTTTCATCTTGCATGCTTATCTATCTATTACGAATGTTTATTATATGTTGAATACTTTATCTGAGACTTATCATACTGTTATGCTGAAACCTTAATGGTTTAGAAGTTTAATTTACGGATCACCCTTTCCGCTTATTCACGTGGCTATAACCTAGTATTAGGACTTGATCAACCCTATGATACAATGTAAGTAGTTATGTGTGTTTAATGTCACAATAGGGATATAGTACCTACGTACGAATAGATATTTATTCGTCAAAGAAGAGCTGCCCATTTTGGTTGTGATTAGAGTTAGCAACATAGAGTTCAATGAACACTAGCTTGCTCAAAAGCATGATTCGCATCAGAAGCAACGTTCTTAAGATGTTGTAAGATAATCTGGGGTTGAATAAGTGATCGCAAAGGAGAGACCTCTAATCCAATTAGCAGTACCTTAGAATATCTAAGATTGCACATCTGTTAATATTAAGGCATAGCATATTATTAAGTGGTGGAATATTGCTTTAGTTAAGACCAACTAGGATTAAGAAAAGCTGAGACTTTCCTTTATGGGTACACCACTTTGTTCATGTACCTAGGATTCTATCCATAAGGTCGTTTAAACCCTTTAGGTTAACGTTGGGAGTAGGGATATCCGTCTTAGCTAGAATCTTCAAGGCCTAAACTCTTAGTGACAAATCAGTTAGGTTCATAGCCCAATTGATTGAGGTTTAGTGCTTATCCTAGGAAGTTAAACTCTTGTGATAATTCCCCTTCAGAATTCTATTCTCCATACCTATCTATCTCTATCTTTATCAGTTTAATTACTGTCTTATTTAGTTAATCTTAATCTATCACCTCTTGTCACTAGGGTTAACTATATAGGAACTTTTGTCCCACGTTACTAAGCAAACATACAAAAATACGAACCTGAGTTATATTTACCACTTACTCGTTAAAAAGAAAACAAGTAGGTGAGTTATAGCTAGGAACCCCAGCTAAATATAATTGATAAAACCATTACTCTCTTGTGGTAGCTAATTATGACGTGTTGCGACCTACGACACCGCACAAATAAAACCGTCCGTTTTGGCCATATCAGTTTCCCAAACCTCAAGTCAAAGGCGGCGAGGAAGAGGGCTCTCATGATTATGGGGTCCAAGGCAACTCAAATAAAAAGGAGTTTAGTTACAAAACTTCATGTTAACTAAACCTCCTACCTATGCGGGGGACCCTGATCTGTTAAAGAGTATGATATAACCAAAACGGACGGTTTTTTTTATGCGGTGTCGTTAGGTCCTATAAACGTCTGCATTAGTTACCAAAAGGGAGCAATGGTTTTATTATTTATATTTAACTGGGTTTTCCTAGCTATATTTCACCTACTTGTCTTCCTTTAAACTAGTAAGGGGTAAGTATAACTTAGGTTCGTATTTTTGTATGTTTGCTCAGTAATGTGGGATAAAAGTGCCTATAAATTCAACCCTAATAACAAGTGGTGATAGAATAAACTTAACTAAGCTAATATGAATTATAAGTTAAAAGGGATATGTATGGAGAGTATGATATTGATTGTAACAACCCTGATTTTTCCGTTACTTTCGTTAACCTTCCGTTAGTTTATTTAACGGCAATTATTTAACTTTTTTCCGTTTACGTGTATTAAATGCGTACTTAATCTTCGGAGGGTTTTAGTAATTGATATGGGTTTATATTAATTCAAATAAATATTTCGGATAATGAAATACGATAAAAACGATACGATTTTGATTAAAGGTTTTTGAGCAACGAAACACTCGAGTTTATTTTAATAATTAATTTTATTAATTATTAACTTTTTAAAATATTTAATTTATTGGGTTTTTAATAAATTGGACAATTGGTTGCGTTTAACGATCAGGTTAGCGTTCCAGGCCTTCGGTACGACTAAACGGCACTTAAAACGGACCACGATTACACGAGATTGCAAAACGAGAGCCCGAGAACCCATTGAGGGCCCCATTCGATCGAAAACCCCCCCACCTTATTTTGTTAATTTTTGGCTAGTGGAGGGACTTAAGTGCAATTAAGGGTATTTGGTCCATGTATAAATTAATTAGTACTAGTATTCTTTTCCCTAAACCTAATTAGAAACAAAGAACGTAGCTTTTTCCCTCCTCCCTCTCCTCCCATCGTCAACCATCACCATCACCACCATACCTTTATCTTTCAAAATTAGCAAAAGTGTTATACACGAATCGCGTTCATCTCCTTGTTCTCTATCCATTGGTATAAACAATTTAGAGATCTAAGGTATATTTACATGAACCCTAATTCTTAAAAATCTGATTTTATTAAAGTTTTATAGTTATGTTGTCAATTGCTCAAGTCTATACGTGTACGTGTTAATCGTTATCGTTATTTTGATTGTTTGATGCGCTAGGGTTTAAAAACGAATTTGTATTTGTTTGATCAGAAAAATTAAGGTTTTTAAATGTTAATTATTATGTTATAATCAGATTCCTTGCGAAAAACTATTGAGTTTAGGCTTTGGATTCGCTTGATTTTGTTTCCGTATGATTAAGTTATGTCGATTTGAATTATCGTTGTGTTTTTATTGCTTGATCAGAAATATGGTATTGATAGAAAACGAATTGGTATGTGAGACTTATACCACTGGAAAGATAATTTAAAAACACACAAGTTAGACTAGGATATCATGTCGTTTGCTTATGTATAGCCCGAGATATGCTAGAATTAGTGAAAATGTAGTTTTATACAGCACTTGTATGAAAATAACCTTGTATGATAAAATGTGTTAACTTCTGTGATTAAAGATTTACATATATGAAAATTAGATAAAAATTAATTCATCTTTCATGTAGATATCATAGGCTAATTGTATCTGGATCTTCGGATAATCGTATGCGAATGTGACTAACTAAATGGGAATCGAATATGTAAATTGCACACAGTTTTGTACTCTGTGTATTTTCTAAATTGTTTGAGCATGTATGCTTCTGGAAAATGAAACTTAACATGATATGTGACTTATTGTTAGTTTATGTCAATCTCTGAAATCTTATGCATTGGGCACAATAGAGCCATACTTTATGTGAATTCTGATTTGAGCTGAAAACTGAATGTTCAACTTGCACGAATAAACTGTACCAATTGGCTAAACAAAAGTGGCTAGATTTTGATATGTGTTACTTTGATTTGTTCTTGAACTATATCCACTGGTCTTGTATAAATTTCATGTTCCTAACTCCGGTTATAGCCAAAATGAAATCAGTGCGCGGTCAGAAACTGACTTGGCAAACCCCAAATGTATTCCTTCTGATTCCTGACTTTTAATTGTCGTATGAGTCCCTGGTCAGAATTTTTGGAATCAATTTTAAGTTTAATTATGATCTAGAGTTTGTCATATTTACTTGAATTTTGTACTATGAGATTATGTGCTAAGTATGCTACGTGTTCATAAATTTTGTGCATGACGATAAACTGAAATTGTGAAAATGATCATTCATGACCTAAAACGTATTGTTTGACTTAGGTTTGACTTATTGACCAATATTTGACATAAACCTACTGATGTTGACTACTTTGACCAAGTTTGACTTTCGGTTTGACTTCGGTTGACTTTGTTTGACTTGCATGATATAGTTGACTTTTACTTTGAAACGCGTCGAGTCGAGCAATAAGTCAACGTACACTATGAAACCACACTTATATAAGATACATATATTGACCAACCTACATACGTATACTTAGATTACATTACTCGGGTTTAAACCGTACAAGTCATTTGTCTTTCATTCCGAGCTTATTCAAAGGTGAGTCTACAGTCCCGCTTTTTACATGTTTTCAGGGATGAAAATATACGCTGTTATATTTACATTTTCAATTACTTTTATATTGACATGAGTACTACACATATGCATAATGATTTTTTTCAAAAAGCCTCTAGCTTGAATACTTTTAATACCATCGGTGTAAGCATAATTTAGATGGACGGATCCGTTAGGTTGACAACCTCACCTGCTATAAAAACAGTGGTGCATTTACTTTGAACATTAAATACATTTGAACAAGTATATAACATTTTACGAGGTAAGGTCGGGTGTAGTGGTTTCTATACTCGGGTCATTGCTAGTATTCAGGTGCTCGGTTTATGCAAGCGATAGAATCTCGTGGTCAAGGAAATCAAACTATTTTTCTGATAACTATTTTTCAGATACTCTTACATTATTTTAAACCTGTAGATTCACCAACATTATTTATTGACCTGTTTTTGCGTGTTGTTATTCTCAGGTCCTTAAGAGGTATGCTTCCGCTGTGTTTGCTGCATGACTGGTCGTGGAGTCAGCATTTGATTTTAAAGAACATTATTTACTTTCGCATTTAAAACTTTTATACTGTTTAAATACTGTTGGCTTGTGGTTATGATCACAACAGTGTTTCTATTTTGGGATTATTGGCTTATGTTTTTGAAAGTTAATATTTTAAATAAAATTAAATGTGATTGCTTTAAACGTCTCATATAGATGGCGTAACTGTTAACTGTGGGACCGGAATTAACACACCGTTAGATGGTAATTTGGCGGGGTGTTATAGTTGGTATCAGAGCTAACGGTTCATAGGGAAACTAGGACTTGCATTAGTGTGTCTGATTTGGTCATTAGGACTTGATGAGTCTAGACTTCGACCGGGACTAAGTCATTACATGAGTACTTTGTGACTAACGTTATTTACTTGACTAATCTGTTTCGTTTGTGTTCTTGTACTATGAGTTAGATGTCACAGGATTCAGGAAGCAGTGACAGCGACTCCAGTGTGGCTGAGGTGAATACTCCAGCCCCAGCACCAGCACCTGCTCCGCATCGGATACCTAACCATCCCGTGAACCTTTATGCATTGGATTTGGTTCATACTAACCGTAACAGGGATATTGTTGATCGTGTTAACGCTTTGAGCGATATTGCTAGGACATATCCGCACCCCGATGATCTCGAGAGAATGGAGGAAAGAGTCACGGGTATAAATACTTATACGTACGAGGCTGAAGCGAGGTTCGTTGAGATGGCGAGATTGTTAGCAGCCTTAACTGCCAGGGTTACTGCGTTAGAGGCGGAACGTAATAGGCCAAGGAATGATGGACCTGCCTTTCGTACTCAACAGAATAGGAAGTGAAGGGTCGTTGACCATGAGCTTCTTTTCCTTTTTCATCCGCCACACCTTCTTTATATAAGACTTACCGGGTGTTATAAACCGGGATATTATCACATTATGTTTATTGTTTGGTTTACTACTTTGGAATTTGGTTTATCACTCCTGGATTTTATTTATATTAATGGTGGATTATGCTATTAGTAACTATTATCTTTTATTGCATACGGTAATATTCTATATTTGGTAACTTTGTATGATCATAATACTTGTGTTATGCTATACTACTACTATTGCCATTAATGTTACTACTTAGTGTTACTACTATCACTACTATCACTACATGACACTAGTACCACTACTACCACCACTAGTGTTACTACTAACACTACTATCACTACTTACACTACTTCTCACTACTAGCGAATCTTTTCGTACTATTATTTACTAGTCTTCAACACTCGTTGCTAGTATATTTTCATATATAGCGTTGTTTTGACACTGACCTGGTGTGTTTTTCTGTGTTGAAGATGCCTCCGAAGGAATCAACCGCCGCCCAAATCAGGAGAATCGTTGCCGAAGGAATCACGGCTGAAAGAGCTGAACTACTTAGAGAATTCAACAACGCTCGAAACAGTAATGATCGTGGTGGCTCGAGCAACACCAATGGAAACGGCACACAAGGCCGTAATGGATGTTCTTACAAAACGTTCACTAGTTTCAACCCGCATTCTTTCAACGAAACTGAGGGGCCAGTTGGTCTCACTAGGTGGTTTGAGAAGCTCGAGTCAGTTTTCCGCATTAGCGGTTGTAATGACAACGACAGGGTAGGCTTTGCAAAGGGCACACTGGCAGACAGTGCGCTCACCTAGTGGAACAACTATGCTCAATCCCTGGGCCGTGATCAAGCTTGTGCCCTACCTTGGGACACTCTGAAGCAAAGAATGATCGAAGAGTATTGTTCGAGGAACGAGGTTAAAAAAATGGAATGCGAGTACCGAGAGCTGAAGTTAGTAGGAAATGATCTCACCGCCTATAACAAGAGGTTCTTTGAGCTGGCGTTAATGTGTCCTGAAATGGTAACTCCGAAAAGGCGTAAGGTGGAACTGTACATTGAAGGTCTGAGTGAGAATATTCAAGGCTGGTTCACTACTTCAAAACCCGCAAATGTGCAGGAAGCTATTGACATGGCTAGTTTGCTGTTGGATCAGATTTCCCAGAGAGGGAAGGGCACTACAGTGAATGAGAATAAGCCAAACGATGGTAAGAGGAAGTGGAACGGTGGTCAGGACAGGAATTTCAATCAACAGGCGTTCAAAAAGCAAGATTCTTACCGTAACGACACTGGAACCACAAGAACTAATTCCAGGTATAAGGGCAAAAAGCCACAATGTCAGAAGTGTGGCAAGCATCATACTGGGAATTGTTTTGTTTTAAATTATGACCGTTGTAAGAAGTTTGGTCATTTGTCAAAAGATTGCAAGGTTAATCTCAACGGCAACACCAACAACAACAGCACTGCAAGCAACGTGAACAATGCTAATTGTGGTAAGAACTGTTATGGTTGTGGACAGCTGGGTCATTTCAAGAAGGAATGTCCTAAGAACAACAATGGGAATGCTCGAGGAAGGGCGTTCAACATCAATTCTGCGGAAGCTCGTGATGATCCAAAGCAAGTCACGGGTACGTTTTCACTTAATGATCAACTTGTTTATGTTTTGTTTGATACTGGCGCCGATAGAAGTTTTATATCTAAGGATATTTGTCACAATGTTAAGAAACCTGTTTCTCCCCTAGATAATGTGTATTCCATAGAACTAGGTAATGGTAACTTGATGAAAGCTGATAAGATTTATCGTGATTGTACTTTGACGTTAGAAAGTAAGCCCTTTAGCATTAATGTGATACCTATTAAACTGGGAAGTTTTGACCTTGTGGTTGGAATGGACTGGTTAGCTGATAACAAAGCTGAGGTGGTCTGTGACCTAAAGGCTATTCGTATTCCTATTGCTAACGGTGAACCTATGATGATTTATGGTGAAAAGAATGTCTCACAATTACATCTCATTAACTGCTTGAAAGTCCAGAAGTATGTGAGAAAGGGATGTATCGCGTTCTTGGCTCATGTAAGCCAAACTGTACCAGAAGAAAAGAGACCCGAAGACGTTCCTATAGTTAAGGAATTTCTTGAAGTTTTTCCGGAGGAATTACCTGGTCTCCCACCGCATCAAGAAATTGAGTTTCAGATAGACTTAGTGCCAGGAGCGATAACGGTGGCTCGCGCACCATACTGACTTGCTCCCCCAGAGCTTCAAGAGTTGTCTAGTCAATTGCAAGAGTTGTTAGACAAGGGATTTATTCGACCGAGTTCTTTGTCTTGGGGAGCTCCGGTCCTGTTCGTTAAGAAGAAGGATGGGTCGATGAGATTGTGTATCGACTACAGAGAATTGAACAAGCTGACAGTCAAGAATCGGTATCCGCTACCGAGGATTGATGACTTATTTAATCACTTGCAGGGATCCAGTTGTTATTCGAAGATTGATTTGAGATCCGGGTATCATCAATTGAGAGTCAAAGAAGCTGATGTCCCGAAGACAGTGTTTAGAACACGTTATGGACATTATGAGTTTACAGTGATGTCGTTTGGTTTGACGAACGCACCAGCAGTTTTCATAGACCTCATGAACCGTGTGTGTAAGCCATACCTAGATAAATTCGTCATTGTGTTCATTGATGATATATTGGTGTACTCCAAGAACAGAGAAGAGCACGAACAGCATCTACGCTCGATATTGACTATGCTTAGAGAAGAGCAGTTGTATGCAAAGTTCTCTAAGTGTGACTTTTTGTTACCAGAGGTACAATTTCTTGGCCATGTTGTAGGGGCCAATGGAATACAGGTCGATCCAGCAAAGATTGAGTCGGTTAAGAATTGGGAAACTCCAAAGACGCCAACGCAGGTTAGGAAATTTTTGGGTCTAGCTGGTTACTACCGGAGATTCATTGAAGGATTCTCTAAGATCACCCGACCATTAACCGCATTGACTCATAAGGACAAGAAGTTTGAGTTGTCAGAACCGCAAGAGACTGCATTTCAGTTATTGAAGGAGAAGCTAACAACTGCACCAGTATTGTCTCTACCCAGAGGGAAGTGAAGATTTCGTAGTTTATTGTGATGCCTCACGTCAAGGAATGGGTTGCGTACTTATGCAACGAAACAAAGTTATTGCTTATGGATCGCGTCAGTTAAAGATACACGAGCAGAACTTCACTACGCACGACCTGAAGTTAGGAGCTGTTGTCTTTGCACTTAAAATGTGAAGACACTACCTGTTTGGAACCAAGTTCACTATCTTCACCGACCATAAGAGTTTACAGCACATATTCGATCAGAAGCAACTCAACATGAGACAACGACGTTGGATGGAACTACTTAACGATTATAACTGCGAACTTCAGTACCATTCGGGCAAGGCGAATGTTGTGGCAGATGCCTTGAGCAGAAAGGAGCGAGAGAAACCTCTTAGGGTTAAAGCGCTTAACATAGTTGTCCGTACGAATCTCACATCGCAAATCTGCGAAGCACAACAAGAAGCCATGAAATAGGAGAATGTTGATGTTGAATTTCTCAAAGGGATGGATAAGAAGTTTGACATCAAGGAGGACGGAACACGGTACTTTGCTAACCGAATTTGGGTACCAAAGTTTGGTGGATTGAGAGAACTAGTGTTGGAGGAAGCACACAAGTCGAGATACTCAATTCATCCGGGATCAGATAAGATGTACCAAAATTTGAAGGCATTTTATTGGTGGCTGAACTTGAAAGCTGACATTGCCACTTATGTCGGGAAGTGCTTGACTTGCGCTAAAGTAAAAGCTGAGCATTAGAAGCCATCAGGATTATTAACTCAACCAGAGATTCCCCAGTGGAAGTGGGAAGGAATTTCCATGGACTTCATTATGAAACTGCCGAGAATGGCAGGAGGTCACGATACCATTTGGGTTATCGTGGATCGTCTCACTAAGTCCGCACACTTCTTACCGATAAGGGAAACTGATAAAATGGAGAAGTTGGCTCAGATCTACATTAAGGAAGTCGTCTCTAGGCATGGAGTGCCTATATCCATTATATCCGACCTCGATAGCAGATTTACTTCCAGGTTTTGGCAATAATTGCAGAAAGAAATGGGAACCGTTTAGATATGAGTACAACATATCACCCCAGACGGATGGCCAAAGGGAACGAACTATTCAGACTTTTGAGGACATGTTGAGAGCATGTATCATTGATTTTGGAAATGGATGGGATAAGTATTTACCACTAGTTGAGTTCTCATACAATAACAGCTACCATGCGAGTATTAAAGCTGCACCTTTCGAGGCATTGTATGGAAGGAAGTGTAGATCTCCTGTTTGTTGGAGCGAGTTGGGAGATAGTCAGTTGACAGGTCCTGAGATTATTCAGGAGACAACTGAGAAGGTTCTACAGATTCAGGAACGATTGAGAACGGCTCGAAGTCGTCAAAAGAGTTACGTCGATGTTAGATGGAAGGACATAGAGTTCCAAGTTGGTGACAAGGTTATGCTTAAGGTATCACCTTGGAAGGGTGTTGTACGATTTGGAAAACGAGGTAAACTGAGTCCTAGATATGTTGGACCGTTTGAGATAACTGAAAGAGTTGGACCAGTAGCTTACTGGTTGGAACTGCCACAAACACTCAGCGGTATTCATGATGTTTTCCATGTATCCAATCTAAAGAAGTGCCTAGCCGATGATAATTTGATTATTCCTCTAGAGGAATTACGTATCGACGACAAACTTCATTTTATTGAGGAACCTGTTGAAATCTTGGGCCGAGAGGTCAAACAGTTGAAGCAAAGCAGAATTCCTATGGTTAAAGTTCGGTGGAACGCGAGAAGAGGACCAGAGTTCATGTGGGAGCGTGGAGACCAGATGAGGCTGAAGTATCTGCAATTGTTTCCCGAGGAAACCGCTTCAGCGGACGATCACTAAAATTTCGGGACGAAATTTTCAATAACAGGTGGGTAATGTAACAACCCTGATTTTTCCGTTACTTTCGTTAACCTTCCATTAGTTTATTTAACGGGGATTATTTAACTTTTATGCGTTTACGTGTATTAAATGCGTACTTGATCTTCGGAGGGTTTTAATAATTGATATGGGTTGATATTAATTCAAATAAATATTTCGGATAATGAAATACGATAAAAATGATACGATTTTGATAAAAGCTTTTTGATCAACGAAACGCTCGGGTTTATTTTAATAATTAATTTTATTAATTATTAACTTTTTAAAATATTTAATTTATTGGGTTTTTAATAAATTAGACAATTGGTTGCGTTTAACGATCGGGTTAGCGTTCCGGACCTTCGGTACGACTAAACGGCACTTAAAACGGACCAAGATTACACGAGATTGCAAAACGACAGCCCGGGAACCCATTGATGGCCCCATTCGGCCGAACCCCCCTCCCATCCCCCTTATTTTGTTAATTTTTGGCTAGTGGAGGGACTTAAGTGCAATTAAGGGTATTTGGTCAATGTATAAATTAATTAGTACTTCTATTCTTTTCCCTAAACCTAATTAGAAACAAAGAACGCAGCTTTTTCCCTCCTCCCTCTCCTCCCATCATCGACCATCACCATCACCACCATACCTTCATCTTTCAAAATTAGCAAAAGTGTTATACACGAATCGCGTTCATCTCCTCGTTCTGTATCCATTGGTATAAACAATTTAGCGATCTAAGGTATATTTACATGAACCCTAATTCATAAAAATCTGATTTTATTAAAGTTTCATAGTTATGTTGTCAATTGCTCAAGTCTATACGCGTACGTGTTAATCGTTATCGTTATTTTGATTGTTTGATGCGCTAGGGTTTAAAAACGAATTTGTATTTGTTTGATCAGAAAAACTAAGTTTTTCAAATGTTAATTATTATGTTATAATCAGATTCCTTGCGAAAAACTATTGAGTTTAGGCTTTGGATTCGCTTGATTTCGTTTCCGTATGATTAAGTTATGTCGATTTGAATTATCGTTGTGTTTTTGTTGCTTGATCAGAAATATGGTATTGATAGAAAACGAATTGGCATGTGAGACTTATACCACTGGAAAGATAATTTAAAAACACTCAAGTTAGACTAGGATATCATATCGTTTGCTTATGTATAGCCCGAGATATGCTAGAATTAGTGTAAATGTAGTTTTATACAGCACTTGCATGAAAATAACCTTGTATGATAAAATGCATTAACTTCTGTGATTAAAGCTTTGAATATTTGAAAATTAGACAAAAATTAATTCATCTTTCATGTAGATATCATAGGCTAATTGTATCTAGATCTTCGGATAATCGTATGCGAATGTGACTAACTAAATGGGAATCGAATCTGTAAATTGCACACGATTTTGTACTCTGTGTATTTTTAAATTGTTTGAGCATGTATGATTATGTAAAATGAAACTTAACATGATATGTGACATATTTTTAGTTTATGTCAATATCTGAAATCTTATGCATTGGGCACAATAGAGCCATACTTTATGTGAATTCTGATTTGAGCTGAAAACTGAATGTTCAACTTGCACGAATAAACTGTACCAATTGGCTAAACGAAAGTGGCTATATTTTTTATATGTGTTACTTTGATTTGTCCTTGAACTATGGCCACTGGTCTTGTATCAATTTCATGTACCTAACTCCGGTTATAACCAAAATGAAATCAGTGCGCGGTCAGAAACTGACTTGGCAAACCCTAAATGTATTCCTTCTGATTCCTAACTTTTAATTGTCGTATGAGTCCCTGTCTGGACTTTTTGGAATCGATTTTAAGTTTAATTATGATCTGGAGGTTGTAATATTTACTTGAATTTTGTACTATGAGATTACGTGTTCATAAATTTTGTGCATGACGATAAACTGAAATTGTGAAAATGATCATTCATGACCTAAAACGTATTGTTTGACTTAGGTTTGACTTATTGACCAATATTTGACATGAACCTAATGATGTTGACTTTAGTTGACTACTTTGACCAAGTTTGACTTTCGGTTTGACTTCGGTTGACTTTTTTTGACTTGCATGATATAGTTGACTTTTACTTTGAAACGCGTCGAGTCGAGCAATAAGTCAACATACACTATGAAACCACACTTATATAAGATACATATATTGACCAACCTACATACGTATACTTAGGTTACATTACTCGGGTCTAAACCGTACAAGTCATTTGTCTTTCATTCCGAGCTTATTCAAAGGTGAGTCTACAGTCCCGCTTTTTACATGTTTTCAGGGATGAAAATATACGCTGTTATATTTACATTTTCATTTACTTTTATATTGACATGAGTACTACACATATGCATAATGAGTTTGTTCAAAAAGCCTCTAGCTTGAATACTTTTAATACCATCGGTGTAAGCACAATTTAGATGGACGGATCCGTTAGGTTGACAACCTCACCCGCTATAAAAACAGTGGTGCATTTACTTTGAATATTAAATATATTTGAACAAGTGTATAACATTTTACGAGGTAAGGTCGGGTGTAGTGGTTTCTATACTCGGGTCATTGCTAGTATTCAGGTGCTCGGTTTATGCAAGCGATAGAATCTCGTGGTCAAGGAAATCAAACTATTTTTCTGATAACTGTTTTTCAGATACTGTTACATTATTTTAAACATGTAGATTCACCAACATTATTTGTTGACCTGTTTTTGCGTGTTGTTATTCTCAGGTCCTTAAGAGGTATGCTTTCGCTGTGTTTGCTGCATGACTGGACGTGGAGTCAGCATTTGATTTTAAAGAACATTATTTACTTTCGCATTTAAAACTTTTATACTGTTTAAATACTGTTGGCTTGTGGTTACGATCACAACAGTGTTTCTATTTTGGGATTATTGGCTTATGTTTTTGAAAGTTAATATTTTAAATAAAATTAAATGTGATTGCTTTAAACGTCTCATATAGAGGGCGTAACTGTTAACTGTGGGATCGGAATTAACACTCCGTCAGATGGTAATTTGGTGGGGTGTTATATTGATGGAGAGCTGTTAAAAGAGTTTAACTTCCTAGAATTAACACTAAACTTTAATTAATCAATTTGTACCAATGGGGTCAGAAAATTCAAATTGATTATCTGAAATCTTCTTAGAAGGTTTGCAGACTCCCCATACTTTTCTTGGATCTCCCTCATGTAATGGATATTCATCCATTTCTTTGAATACCTTCTTTTTCGTTGACCACGAAGAATCTCAATTTGTCTAGTTCGGATCCGGAGTTTTAAACGATCACTGATGTGCTTAATAAATTCTCCAAGACCCATTTTCATGTCAATGTCATCAAACTTTCTTTGACGGAACTTGAGATACTTCAGTACAGCCGTGAGTATACCATCTGAATATTTCTTTAGCTCTTTCGTTCGGAAGAACACCTTTTCTTTCTGAGAATTAACATACACAAACCCTTCGGGCTCAAACTGTATTTGAAACATTACCATGTCCTCCAGTCCCTCTAGAAATTGATCCGGACATGTTATTTGAAACTTTTTCCTTTTAGCTTCGACCTGATTTGAAAGTCCTCCCATCTCATCAGTTTAATTATCTCCTTCATGTATCTCTTTACAGCTTCCAAAGATTGAGTTTTAGCATAAGGTCGAGTTGTGAGAATACTGAGGTAGTTGCAGATGTGAATGATGTCAAGCATATCCAGATTTTGAAAATCAGCTTCCGTAAACTTGTACTCCTTCTCATCTTCTTTAATAACATGAAACTGACTGATGACGTCTTTCTTCACACTTTTGATTACTCCCACTCGAGTAATATCTAACACTTCTGATATCCGGTACTTTCGTTGTAACCACAAATCATCTTCATTTTGATTGATATGTTTTCTCCACATAAACTGATACCAGTTCCTTTCATTGACTGGAAGCAATCGTGAACTAGTATAGGTAAATCTTTCACTTCTTGACATCTTGTTCATGCGGAAGATCTTATAAGCAATTTCCTCGATGAATGTGTTTCTCAAAGTCATGAAGTCATGTTCAACTCCCAACTGCAGTCGATGATTTCAATTCTTAACGAGTAAATTGTTGTTGTATTTGAACCAGGCTTTTACTGTTGAACTTGATATTGTTGCATCAGAAGTTGAACTCTCAATATCTTTAGTTGGAACTGAACTGGATGATGCAGGTTGTTCTGAAGAATTTGTTGAATTTTCAGTTGGAGCATTATCATCTTCAATATGATTAAAGATTTCAGCCACGTTTGGACTTCCATATTGATCATCACCATCTTCATCAGTAGAATCCCCTTCATCTTCACTTTGAATATTTGGTTCAGGATTCCCTTCATCAACCATCTCTACATCATCAGGTATAGCAGATAGTGAAAACAATTTACTTAGAATGACAAATCCATCATCATCTGTTTCCTCAAGATAAAAGTCACTTAAGTTCAAATCCTCATCAATTTGTCCGCCTTCAACCTCAGCTTGAGTTGATTGTAAAATTGGAATAATCACTTGCTCAGGCTCTGCATTCTCAACTACATCATCATGAGTTTTCATTGCCTCAGATTCAACATTAATATTTTGAGTTTGCGAAGTTGAAGCATACCTCGCACCACCACCCCTAGTGAAAATATTCACCGTAAGAAATTCTCCATCTACTCATATATCCCCCTTATGGCTATTCTGAGGATCAGAATCGTCATGTTCATCATCACGGTGAGAACTTAGTGGAGAAGAGCAGGAAGTAAGTGGATGACGTATTCTAGCATGAAACATTTCATGAAGAGAAGTACGTCGAAGAACATCAAGATTTATTCAAGAAAACATACGACTAAAATATTCTTGCTCCAAAGCATCATAATAATTTGGTGAACGTGGTGGTGATGGTGGAAAAGTAACAATCAAAACAGCAGCAGCAGTACCTGATGTTGTCGGTGATGTCGGTGAAAGTGTTTGATTTGCCGTGAGGGCAGGTAAGGATAAAAGTGCGGTATTATTCTTATATGTAGGGCTGTATGTACTACTAGTCAGATTTATATTGATCCCTTCTGATGGAGGTTGGGTAACAACCGGAGTTGTCACTGGCGAAGACTCTTTCGGATCTGTCGCCTCCATGACTTTAGTCTCATTGGACTTTGACAAAGTAGTAGAACTACCCGTCGTTTTAGCTCTCGCGGAGATTTCATCCCCGACTCCTGAAGTCATCAATGTACCATGAGGTGGCACATCTCTTTTAGTTACAGACTCATCAACCAGACCCTGAGTTTCAAGATCCGGAAGAGAAGTGGTTTAAACCAATGGATCAATTTCTTGAACCAAAGGAACAATCTGCTGGAAGTTTGATAAATTTCCCGAATGAATGTCATGTTAACTCGTTTCCATGGGACACGGAAGATCTCCCTCATCAAGATAAGCTGGACCTCGAGGCCCTATTTGACGTTGAGGTAATACGACATCACTAGGATGAAGTATATCAAGAGGGTTTCCAGTCGATACGCAAGGTGTCTTTTCAAGGTTTTTCGGCTCCCATTCGGCTGTTCTGGACTTCCATGATTGAGTTTCCTCAATCATTGAGTCAACGCAGACTTTACTGCAGAGGAAGACTTTACTTCCTTTTGAGATGCCGAAGCACCTTTGCCGGTAGGATTTATTGTTAAATCCTGATTAGGTTGGATGGGTTGATTGGTCTTTTTACCATCTGTGCATTTAGCTCTCTTTCCTACCAAAGATTGCGCTTCATTTAGTGCAGGGCTTATTATTATTATTGGATGTGATACGGAGATGGGTGAAGGTGACCTAGTTGGCTCTAAGTCATGATCTATATCACCAATGGTTGAAGTAACTGTTTGGCGAATGATAGGAGTCGAAGTCCTAGATCTAGTCACTCGTTGTGTTAGCGGAGTATGAATCATCTCATCAGGCATATAACGTGTCCTCTTCTTCGTTATTCGAGAGATGATTCAGTTGCTGAAGAATTAGTTGTGACGACCCGGAAATTTTTGACCAAATTTAAACTTGATCTTTATAAGTTTCTGACACGATAAGCAAAGTCTGTAGTGATGAGTTTTAGAAATATTGGAACTATGTTTATATATTCAATGACCTTTGACTATTTCCGACGATTCACGAACATGTGTTGGTAAATAGATATGTATATATGTAGGTATACATGTGAAAGTAAATAATAGTATATATGGTATTGAAAATAATAAAATATAATTAAATATATAAAATAAGATGCAAAATAATTAAGTGTAATTTAAAATAAAGTTATATATAAATATATATAATTTCTGTGTAAAATTAAAATATTGTATTATATATAAAATGTATAAATAATAAATAGTTAATAAAAGTTATTATATATGTACCTAAGTAATAAAAAAAAATGTATATCATTATATATAAACAAAGGTATATATAATAAATTGAAATAATAAGATATAATTTAATCATTTGAATTGAATATGTAAAATAATAAACAAGGTAATAAAGTGACTATTAAAATAAAACTATATATAAGTGTGTATAATTACTATGATATGTATATTAGAAAATATATAAAAAGTTTTACTATTATATGTTATATAACTAAACATAATTAAGAATATGTAATAGTAATATATTAAATACAAATTGAAAATATAAATGTTATGGTAATATTATTAACACTTTTATTATTACCATTAATACTCATATCAAAGTTAGTGATGTTAATAATAATATCATTATTATTGTTATATATATAACTAAAAAGTTATGATTAAAAGATGATAAACATAAATATTATTATAAGAATGATGGAAATTATATTTCAATTATTATTATTATTATTTAATATTATTCTTATAAATATTATTACAATTAATATCATTAATATTATTATTGTTATTATGATTAGAAACTAATACAAACTGCCATTTTTTATTATTATTATTAGTTTAGTATTTTTATTAGTAATTTTGATTATAATTAATATAATTATAATTATTAATTATTAATTCATTATTTATTAATATTAATTATGTAAAAACTGTATAAATAGATTTAGGAAATCAGAATTGCTAGCAAGTCGTTATCTACCTGTTTCTGATTGATAAATTCATACCAATCTAAGTCTAAAACATAGGGATGAATCCAAAATCAGTTAGAGATTGCTATCACTTTTTTTTTAAAGTGTCTGTACGATTGATTTCTTGTTCGATCTCCTTTTTATAAAACAGCCAAATTAATTCAGGTTATGGAAGAGAAGTCAATCAGTGTTCTCATTATCAATTATCAAGTTACAATTTCTGGTACATGAGGAATTAAAACAGAAATCCAATTAAACGACTCAAAACTCCCCTGCTCGTTATACTTTTCATTCATAAACCAAATTCGAATTAAATTTCAAAAACTAAAAACGCTATTGTGTCAAGAATGGTCTATTCAAACTACCTGTAAAGTTTCAGATCTCAATTCATTCCATCAAGCTCCAATTGTCGAGTCAAAGATTTAAAGTCAAAAGTCAACCGATGTGTTCAACATGAAATTCGAAGTCAGGTGTACGTTTATGTTTTAATTGAAAAATCCAAAAGTTCCTAGGATTGATTTGCAACATAATTTGTTTTATAACTTTTGTCTAAAAGGATTTAAAAAATGAAAATCAAATTTTTTTTTTTAAAGTTACGAACGGCAGCAGGAGCACAACCTTGCTGTTTTGATTTCTTTTTTTTCTTTCTCGAACCTGATAATTAATTTAATCATTTCAAATCGTTTCCATTTTAAATTAGGAGCTTAGAATCAAAAATTGATTTGGTTATGATGTTGATTAAAATCTCAGTCAAGTATATAGGGAAGAAGGAGATATCAAAAAATAGGATAAATAAAGTTGGTTCCATAATATTACAGAAAAACAAGTATGGTAGATTGGTTTAGTGTGTTTGTGAGTGAGCTAGAGGTCGCGGGTTCGAGCCTGGTTCGCTGCATTCTTTTTGAAAGCTTTTGGGAAGGTTCGTGAATCCGAGGCCAACCCCGCATTGTTCAATATAGTCATATGTATTTTTACTACAAAATACATTTAGTGAGTTTCATTTGCTCCCTTTTTAAATGCTTTTGCAATATATATTTTTGAGACTGAGAATACATGCGCTGCTTTTATAAATGTTTGACGTAATAGACACAATTACTTAAAACTACATTCTATGGCTGGATTATTAAACCGAATATGCCCCTTTTTAGTCTGGTAATCTAAGAATTAGGGAACAGACACCCTAATTGACGCGAATCCTAAAGATTGATCTATTGGGCCCAACGAGCCCCATCCAAAGTACTGGATGCTTTAGTACTTCGAGTTTTTATATCATGTTCGATGGATGTCCCGGAATGATGGGGATATTCTTATATGTATCTTGTTAATGTCGGTTACCAGGTGTTCAATCCATATGAATGATTTTTGTCTCTATGCATGGGACGTATGTTTATGAGAATTGGAAATATGAAATCTTGTGGTCTATTAAAATTATAAAATGATTATTTATGATAAACTAATGAACTCACCAACCTTTTGGTTGACACTTGAAAGCATGTTTATTCTCAAGTATGAAAGAAATCTTCCGCTGTGCATTTTCTCATTTTAGAGATATTACTTGGAGTCATTCATGACATATTTCAAAAGGCGTTGCATTCGAGTCATTGAATTCATCAAGATTATTATTAAGTCAAGAATAGTTGGATAGATTATGAAATGGTATGGATACCGTCAACTTTCGATGAAATGAAAGTTTGTCTTTTAAAAACGAATGCAATGTTTGTAAAAATGTATCATATAGAGGTCCAGTACCTCGCGATGTAACCAGATGTTGAACGCTTCGTCCAGATGGATTAGGACATGTCTCTTCATTAGTGACACTCCCCTCAGGTGTAGTGAATAGGGTAGGTTCAATCCTAAGTGGACTAGGTTCTCTGATCCTCACGGGTTGAGTAGATCGGATAACCTTAGGGCATTTTAGGTTAAACCTAAGTGAGGTGGAAGCTGGTCCCGATTGTGCTATGGGTTCTTCTACAACCTCTGGGGCAGGAACCTCAGCTGGTTCAACTGGTTCAACTGGTTCTTGTTATGTTGGGTTCGGAAGAGGTAACCCTACTGCCTCATAGTATGTATGGATTCTGGCATCTAAGGGATTAGCCAACCTTACCCACCAATCTGGTATTACTTTCGTGAATTGATTATCAGATATCACTGGGGTGTTCATCTTCACCTCCCCAAAACGTACCATCTGCATACCCTGTGTACCTGGAACAGGAATATTGGCATTTCTGCAAGTATTTAAAGCATCATGAATGAAAATACAGAAAAACCTTTCACAAGGAATATATGCAGTCCTTGTTTTATCAACTTGTACCTGAACCAGATCCCATAAGATCTCAGCATAATCTGGATTTTCTACCCTTGTGAAAGAGTAAAACAGCTTCAGCATCGGGACCATCAAGCTATCAGATCCACTTCTTTTCATCAGGAAACACCTGTTTATGATCGAGAAGATCACATACCACCTGAAGTGTAGATACTTCTTCTGAAACTTAGCAGGTGTAACATTAGTGTCTCCACTATATCCCAGCTGGAACACAGAGTTCATCATCTGTTAAGTGGATGGAAATACAGGAGCATTGTTTACAAGAGGAAGCTGAAAATCCTCCTGAAATAAGCCTTAGTAATTCTCCGCAAACCATTCACATCTCTGAGTTCAAACTCAAATCTTGCAGGTTCTCCCTGTGGATAATAGCAGCGGGTTGTGTAGCTTCAACAAATTTGATAGTTCTATTCAGAAGTCTCAAATCTGCCTCAGGTACACTGACAGTATTGCTCAATGCACCCCATAATGTATGCCTTTCTAGAATAGCCAGCCTGTAGTTGTCGATTATGTTGGTTTCAGAGTTGATGAAGTAATTTATTGCCATTTAGCTGTTTTAATAAAAAATAGAAGACCACAAAATGTTAACAGTATACACTTATCTCTATTCTTATTCCCGTTGAAGTCTTTTGAATTTTTCAATTTTATGATTTTTATGGATTTTCTAAGTTATAAAAATCATTTATTCAAATTATTCACAAGTATTTAACAATCATGATAACCAATTTAAGCATTCAAACAATTAAAGCAAGTATCATGATTAATCAAACAATAACACCAAAAATCCAATCAACACATAGTCATTTTTCAAAAAACATGAGCAGATTCGGCAACCAAGACTCGGTTACTGAATATGCTTTTCTTTTCACTTTGATGAATTTAGATTAGGTATGCAAACTTTCAAATTCAGACAATGAAATTTATTCTACCAAATATAAGACTCGGTATCCAGACCATAGATCAGATTCGGTATCTTTAATTTTCATATATTATACCTTTAACATGCATTTCTAGTCATATGACATTCAAGTTCATAACCATAATCAATTAAAAGCTCAAAAGAATCAGATAATCATGTTAATTGTTTGAACAGACTCGATACTGTAGCAAGAACACATTCGGTATGTACTGAATCTATTAAAACATCAATTAACCATACAATAAGACTCGCTTCTTTGATAGATCATTATCTCAATCACTGAATAAATATTATTTCATAACATTTAATCACATGAATCTGATTTAATCTTAATTTTAAAGTTTATCTCAGTTTCAATTTCGTTCAAAGTTTTTACAAATTGAAGGACTAAATCATGTAAGATGAGAGATTTTCTGGTTTATATGCATTTATTCAACTCAGATCTATACCATGTATATCACAAACTTGATTAAAAGAAGAAATTACCAAATATTTAAAGTAATAAAAGAACGGACTCGGTAGTTTAGCAGATTCGGTATGATAATCAGATTCGCTATAAGATTAAGAAAGGGCAAAACTCTTTGACTTTGACTCTTCTATTTATAGATACCGAAAGTGAGGCAAGATTGACCTTACCGAATGCGCCTAAAATACCGAATGCAGTCCAATATCAAATTTTAAACAATCTAACTTCAAACTTTGACAACTCTTTATCAGGAAATTCGTAAGTTTATACTATTTTTCTTAAAAAAAAATAAGATTGAGTGAATTTTGAGCATTTTGAATCTTACCGAATTTGGACTTTTTGTTGTCAGACTCGGTATGATGCTAAAAATAGCATTTATTCATGAAAAATTCAAATCTTTTTAGATTTTAACGTTTCAAATTTTTTATGAATTTTTAAAAAAAACTATTTGTACTTAGAAAAATTTGAATTATGTACAAAGCACAAATCTGCAGTGATACCCATTGTTAAAATGGGTTGCATACTGAGATTTATACAAGCCAAAGTGAATTTTTTTTAATGAAAAACATAGGTTTTTATGAATTCAGTTTTGTAAATCAATTTTCTTTTTCATTTTCTCCCTTTCTCCCCCTCAAAATGTGATATACAGTTAAGTAAATCACCATTTTGATTTTGCCACAAGAAAATTGAATAACTCCCCCTTGAAATATGATATCAATCAGTTACCTCCCCCTATCATAACTAGTGAAATATATGCCCAGGAAGTTATCAGGTAAATAAAAGCTCTCCCTTAAATGATAATATCTAAAGCCTAAGAAATCAGTTGCTCTCCCTAGAAAGTATTTACTCCCTTTAAACATAAGATCCCAAGTAAAAGTCCCAATAATACTAAGGAATTAAACACTATACTCAACCATTCCAATATGTTGTATCAAGAACTTTAGTCTAAATTCATCTAAAGGTTTAATGAACATGTCGATTAATTGTACTTTTGTAGGCACGAAGTATAATTCTACATCCTCCTTTTCTACATGGTCCTTAATAGAGTGATAACAAATATCAATGTGTTTAGTCTTAGAATGATGGACTAGGTTTCTAGTAATTACAATAGCACTTTGTGAATCACAGTATATCGGGGTCTTAGTGATCTTAAAGCCATAGTCTAGTAGTTGAGTATGCATCCACAATACTTGTGAGCAACAATGAGCTGCAACAATGTACTCAGACTCAGCTGTTGACAACGAAACACATTTTTGTTTCTTGGATGAACAACCAACCAACCTATTCTCCAACATCTTAATTGATCCAGATGTGCTTTTCCTATCAACATGGCAACCACCATGATCCGCATCAGTATAAGCAGTGAGAGTGAAATCAGATCCATGTGGATACCAGATTCTAAGGTTAGGGGTGCCTTTTAGGTACTGAAAAATCCTAACCACTGCTTTGGAGTGTGATTTCTTAGGGTTGGACTGAAAGCGGGCACAAACAGTTACAGTAAGTGTAATGTCTGGTTGACTTGCAGTCAAATACATTGAAGAGCCAACCATGCTTCGATAAAGTGTTATATCAAAGCGTTCCCCATTTTCATCAGCATTTAACAAAGTCCTCATTGGGGTTCACATTGTTTTCAAATCAGTCATTTTAAAACGTTTTAGCTTGTCGTTAATGTATTTTGTTTGACTGATAAAAGTGTCATTTGGTATTTGTTTGACTTGTAACCCTAAGAAGAAATTGAGCTGGTCAAGCATGCTCATTTCTAATTTGTTGGCCATAAGGTCACCAAATTCTTTGCATAAGGTCGGGGACTTGGAACCAAAAATAATATCATCAACGTAAATTTGAACTAAGAGAATGGTTTTTACGGATGAAGAACGTTGTATCAATCATTCCATGAAAGAAGCCATTTTCCAGTAAATACTTTGTCAAGGTCTCGTACCATGCAAGTGGTGCTTGCTTTAGACCGTATAAAGCTTTCTCCAAGTAGTGGACGTGGTTCAGATGAATAGGATCGATAAAGACTTCTGGTTGATCAACATAAACTTCCGCTTAAAGATTACCATTCAGAAAAGTAGTTTTGACATCCATTTGAAACACCGTGAACCTCATATGAGAAGCATAAGCAAGAAAACGACGAATAGCCTCAATCCTTGCAACTAGAGCAAATGTTTCATCATAGTCAATACCCTCTTCTTTTCGATATCCCTTAGCCACAAGATGTGCCTTATTTCTAACCACAACCCCATCAGAATCCTTGTTGTTCTTGAAAATCCACTTAACCCCTATTGGTCATTGACCCGCTGGTCTTGGAACTAATCGCCACACCTTCAAACATTTAAATTGACCTATTTCTTCTTGCATTGCTATTACCCAGTACGGATCAAGTAAAGCTTGAGTAACCGAAGTTTGTTCAATCTTACTAAGAAAGGCAGTATATAAACACATATTCCGAGTAGCCCTTTGAGTTAAAACTGCAACAGATGCATCACCAGTAATAAGATCAATCGAATGACTTTTAGTCCATCGGTTATTATGTGGAAGAGGTCATACAACAGTGGTATCCATTGAAACGTCAACCGTTATTAACGTCGAGCCATGATCCTCTTGTGCTGATGTAACATTGTCTAATGGGTCAGTTTGAGTTTCTGGAGAAACAACTAGAATTGTATCAACGGGTGAATCAGTTGGTGTTGTATTTTCATCACAGAGACTTGGTTGTGTCTCCACAGTAATTTATTGTGATGGTAATTTCGGTACGGCATGAACATCTGATTTCCGTTGAGGAGACTAAAGACTATAAAACAAGATATCAAGTTCCTCTGTAGTCACCGTAGGAACACCCTTCTTCAAGAAAATTGAGTTTTATGTGGAAGAAGTAGTAGTCAGGTTAAGATCGGGTTTTGAACTGAATTTTCAAAAGCCATTACCGATAACTCATCAAAACGAACATTAATGCTCTCCTTAATCGTATTTGTCCTTTTGTGATAAACACAATAAGCAACCTTGTCTGAAGAGTGACCGACAAATATGGCCTGATAGCCATGAGGATCAAAATTTTTGAGGCTGTCAAAATTGTTAAGCACATAGCATATACAACCAAAGACACGAAAATATTTGACATTCGGGCATCTACCATATAGTAACTCATAAGGAGTTTTATCAAAACGTTTGTTTATGATTTAGAGATTTTGGGTATAACAAGCAGTTGAAATGGCCTCCCCCCACAATTTTTGAAGGTAGTTTGGAGTTGGAAAGCATCGTTCTAGCTGCCTCGCACAACATACAATTACATCGTTTGACTACTCCATTTTGTTGGGGGGTTCGTTCAGCAGAGAACTGATATTCAATGCCTTAGTCTTTCGAATAACTATCAAGCAGGTCATTCTTAAATTCCGTCCCATTATCAGTTCTGATGCTTTTAACATATTTGTTAAAAGAGCGTTGAGTTTTCTTAATGAACTCAATGATAATGGCGGGGGTTTCTGATTTGGTTCGCAAAAGAAAAATTCATGTAAATTGAGTATAGTCATCTACAATGACAAGCACATGTTTTCGACCACCGAGGCTAGAAACTCTCATGGGTCCACATAATTCCATATGCAATAATTGCAAAGACGATGAAGTATTAAGGTTTTGCTTAAGGGGATGATTATTCTGTTTCAACTTACCCATTGCACATTATGGACATATATGATGCTTATCATATTGAAAGCTAGGAATACCATCAACCAAGTCTTTAGAGACCAGTCGATTGATACCCTTGTAGTTCAGGTGTGACATCTGGTGGTGCCATAACCACAAAATTTCTTTTGTGGAACGAGTAGCCAAACACATGTTTCCATGTGTTGGTGCATCATTGAGGTCAATAGTATATAGTGAAGCACAACGTTTACCAATAAGGAGATCATTCCCATCGGTGGATTGCACCGAGCATTGATGACGTTCGAATAGAACTTTAAGATCTCCATTGCAAAATTGGCTGACACTAAACAAACTGAACCCCAAACCCTCAATATACGAGACCCATTTGATTTTTATGACATTTTTCACATATTCTCCATATCCCGTTATTGCTGCAATCTCGTCATTTCCAAATGTAACCGTTCCTAGGAATTTGTCAACGTAATTGAAAAGCAAGGATTTATAGCCAGTCATGTACCGAGAACAACCAGAGACGATATACCAAACACAGATGTTGAAACCCTGTAAACGTTAAGTTTCGTAGAGTTTAGGTACCCAAAGTTTCTTGGGTCCTCTACGGTTAGTACCAGCAACAAACTTTGGATCTCAAATAAATGTATCACGTAATCCATCATGCAATTTAGACATTAAAGCATCATTTAAAAGCACATTACATGAAGCATCATAAGCATTCTCAAGTTTTACATCATCATCAGAATTCTTGACACACAACTTATTCCAAGTAGATGTTTTGTTCACAGAAGAAAATTGAAATACATGTGATGACTTCCTAGTTCGACTAGAATATTTCTTGTTTTGGTTTACTACTTTCTTAGTCTTTGACTTAGGAACCCATACAGACTTGTAATTCAAGTTTGGATTATAACATGTGACACGAAAAACACCTTTGTTAGTGAGACATCTAAACTTTTCAGTTGACATTTGAGTAGATTGATTTTGAAAATTTTCCATTTTGATTTTACGTTCCTTTGCATCATACTCACTCAAATCAGGTTTTGGACTCGTGTGTTGTTTTGAAGGCTTCATTGGTTTCTTTGAAAGACTTTCCCTTATATGTTCTGACATTAACATCAGAGGAAGTTTTTCACTCAAACAAGAACCATCTGGATGATGTTCCTTCTTAACAATGAATTGGTTTGAAGGTGTAACATTTGAAACATTTTTCTCAAGTTGAGATCGTAAAGGATTTTTAAGAATGGTAATGGGTTTAGAAGCATTAGATTTTTGTTTTCCGTTAACATTCTTATCAATCCCTCCAGCACACTTAGAAACTTTATTCACACAAGGCATCCTTAGAAGTGGGCCATTCACACAAGTAGAAGTCAATTGTGGTGTGTGTGCTTGTAAAGATATTTGCTTTTGTGTGTTAGCCTGTTTTAGTTAAACTATCTTACGATTTAAGCTTTGGATTTCAAGACATAAATCCTCAGCAGACACTAAGACTTCACCTTCCTTAAAAGCATAAGAATATTCTCTCCTAGGTAGTGGAGGCAATTTATCACACAGTTCAAGCATTTGTTTCAAAGATTTGCATCTAAGTTGCAATTCTATATTTTCCTTTTCAAGTTTATCAACTAGATGATACAAAGTAACTCTTCAGGCTTTTCATCAGTAGATTCTACATTAGGTTCAACTTTTGGTTCTACCTGAGGTTCTACCTTTATATCTAAAGCCTCATGACCTAGTGATACTGACTTAAACAAGACGGTAAGTTCATGTACTAGGCCTTCACAAATTTGAGTATTAGAAATAGGACATGCAGGTAAAGCTGGTAAAATTGGTTTCTCTTCCAAAGCAGGTTGATCAAACACCTCATCTATGGTAATAATGCTAGAACTAGGTTTGTTAAACACTTCATTCTCAAGCATTAAAATGTATTTCTCTAGCATGAGTGTAAGAATGTAAACCAATCTACGCTTAGGCACATAATCAACATTTTGCATGTTCTTCTCATGTTCAACAAGTTCTTTCAAGAAATCCGGATTAGGTTTACCCATTTTAACATTAATCTTTTCATACATTAAGCTAATTTGATAATATATCATAGATGAGCGATTAGCAATAATATCATCAAAATCAGCATCAGATGCATGAACAAAGTGATAAGGCAAACCGGCTTGTAAATAATCAGAATAATATAATTCGAGAATCTTTTTGGAAATATCGTCTAACATCTTGGGATCTTCAAAACCCAACCCCCGCTTATCACCTTAAATCGTTTTTGGTCTATTTATAAAGATTGTTTGTTTTGAAAGTTCCATACTTATGATTGCTCTTGATGGTAAAGTTTGTCTTCATATTGTGCAAGTTGAGCTTTCATTTTTAAAGAATTTTTAGTGAATAGTGAAATTTTAGCTTTCTTCCTAGTTATGATTTCTTCCAGTTGAACAATTTTCTTGTTTAGGTTAGAAAGTGTGGGTTCATGTTGTTCTTTTAAATCAGAAAGTTCTTTTTCTAAGAATTGAACTTTCTCTGCAAGACGTTCGGATTTCAGACGATAATCAGTTCGTTCAACTTTAATCGAAAGTATTAACTTCTTAAGGTCTTTCAACTCAGTTTCCGTAGAGTTGAGTTGGACTTTCAATCGATTCACTTCCAATTGTGATTTAGATGATGAAGATTTAGTCTCATTTAGTTTGATTTTATCTTTCAAAACTTTGTTTTTAGATTTTAAACCTTTTACTTCTTTTGACATTGAGACTAAATTCTTCATCAAGTCATTTTGCATTTTATAAAATCAGGTGGGATTTCAGTTAATTGTACCTCATCATCATCAGATGTTGAGTCAGAATTCTCCCTTGCTTCCTTAGCTTTGATCAGCTTGGTCACTTTGCAGACATTAGCATGTTCCACCTCAAAATCAGAATCATCCGTCCAGTTAAACCAAGTATCATCAATCGGTTTCAGCTCTCCACCAGTTTCCATAATCTTCACCATCAACATTTTCTTCTTGTAGTAAGCAACATCTTTCTTCTTAGGCATCTTGCATTCACGAGAGAAATGACCAGCTTTACCACAATTGCAACAGATTGACTCATCCTTCTTGGGATCATCAGCATGTTGATGTTTTGATGAATCAGGTTTCTTGTAGTTTGAGGAAGAAGAAGAATTCTTGCGGTGGTTGCTTGATTTTCCTTTGAACTTGTGCTTGTTCAAGGCTTTGATGAACATGGCTGCCATTTTGACTAGTTCAAGATGAGAATCATCAACATCCGAAAGATTTAGCTCTTCAGAATCAGTTGATTCTTCGATGAGCACTTTCTTGGATAAGCTTTTGGAAGTGGTGAATGATTTGCTCTTCTTCTTAGCAATGAGAGCAAGTGGATAACCCGGAGAAGACTCTTTTCTTTCCGCTTAAGTTTTTGACACAGCAGGTTGATAATGCATAAGTACTCCAAGAAGCTCATGAATATTCAGCTTATCAATCTCCTTGGTAGATTGAATGATTGTTCCATAAGGAATCCAATCAACATTGAGCTTTTTGAGAAACTTCATGTTGATCTCAGCATTCACTTTTGTAATCTTACACCTTTTCAACTCATTAAGGACACCATTGAAATGTTGGTAGGTTTACTTGAGAAGTTCTTCAGGAACCTACTTGAAATCTTCATAAAGTCCAAGAGCCTTATTCAGTTTGGTAACATCTGACATGTCATAACCTTCTTGTTGCCTTATGATCTCATCCCATATGTCCTTAGCAGTGGTTTGCTGTCAACATTTTCAAATAACTCATACGGGATGGCTTGCATGATGACATTATTAGCCTCAATATCACCCTGAGCTCTTTCACGTTTCTCTTCAGAAAGTTCATAGACTGAAATTGGCATACCAGTATCCGGATGATATTCCACAACTTGACCTTCTCTCAAAGAAGCCCATATGTACTTTGCTTTCTCACCCTTGTAGTCTATGTACTGAGTGATACGATGAAGCCACTGGTTGTACTTACCATCAAACAACACTGGAGGTCTGGAATCTGATTCGATGATCAAAGTATCTTGAGTAGACATATTGATAACAAATGAGGTAGATTCGGTAAAGATTCGGTTTATCAAACAATCCAAGACTCTGGTTCAGAAAAATCTAACAAAAATGTCAGATTCGGTATCTGGTTCGGTACTATAACAGACTCGGTATCTGGTTCGGTACTCTAGCAGACTCGGTATCTGGTTTGGTACTGTAGCAGATTCGGTATATCAGATTCTGTATAGAAACTAATAGAAATAACAAGCACCCAGATTCAGTATAGATTCAGTTTATACATAATATGAAACCTTAGGACACTTAAAACCTAAAGTATCAAGTGAAGCAGAGATTCTGGTTCGGTATCTGGCTCGGTTGCCAAATTCTGTAAAATTTGAACTCAAAACAATCCAACTCCTATGAAACAGACTCGGTAACCTTGCTGCACAAACAAACAAAATACCGATGAAACTGAGTGTTTATGATACCGAATGTCAACTGTAGTAGTTCATAAACCGAGTCTAAGTGTAAAACTTAGAAGTAACAAAGTAACAAAGTAATATCAGATAAGATATTCAACATATAATAAACATTTGTAACAGATAGTCAAGCATTCAAGATGAAAGCAACTCAAAGTAACAAAGTAACCGTATTAAATTAAGGAAGGCATTCACCATTTACAGACGAGATCTGGACCATTACAAGTGTTTACATCCTCTAGATCTCTCCTAGTACAATCTTCGGCGTTCTCCTCCGGGTACTTAATTTCCTGCTCGGAGGTGAGAAGGTCTTGAAAGCTTCTAGTGAGAGAAAGTATATTGTAGTGAGAGAGTGTGAAGAGGTGTGTGAAAATGGGATGCAAAATGTTGTTTAAATAGTGAGAGTTTTGATGGGAAACAGTTAGCAGGCCGGCCTAGTAAGCCAGCGCCACAAGCGGCGTGGGTGGCTGGTGCCAGGCAAACCTTTTGCCATGCCCGTTTTCCATGCCCGGTGTCTCAGTTAGATGGAAGATCGGCGCCTATGTGGCAAGCCAGTGTGACGGCCTTGGAGGCCGGTAAGAGCTTTTGGTTTGCTTTTTGCTTAGATCGTCTTGCTTGTTCCAGGGATCGTAACTTGGTTTCCGGGGTCGTAACTTGTCTTTCACCGTTTTCGCTCTAGAATCTTCGTTTTAGCTCCGTTTCTCTTGATTCTACAAAATTAAGTTTAAAAATTTACAAAATTAACTGACAAAGTGATTATTTTGCTAATAAAGTTTGGAACTTTATTATTTTTGTGCCTTAATATCGAGGTGAAAATGTGACTTTTTAGCCGATATCATAGTACAAGTTGGGTGTCGGATATCGAGGGATGTTTCCGAACATGTGAATGCCCACCCGATAATAAGACGTGACTCGTTACAAGTTTGTTAAGGGGAAACGCTAAGACTTGGTTGATAATAAAATTGATATCGTCGGCGAAGAGAAAATCATTAGGTTATCTTGGGAAGACTTCAAGAAGGAAATTTTAGAGGAATTCCAAACTCAATCCGATCTTACAAGGTTGCAAAATGAGTTACGAAATATGCGGCAAGGGTCTGTGGATCTAAATACTCTCATGACTCTTTCCTAGCAAAGGCACGATTTTGCCCCAAGTTCACTGGTAATGATCGAGTACTAATGGAGAGTTTCTATGACACCTTGAATGATAACTTGCGTGAGAAGATTAGTCTTGGACAAGTGGACTCCTTCGACTGGCTGTTTACGGTGGCAAAGGGTTTCGAGCCACAAGCTCCGAAGAAGGTTGATTACACTTCAAGTAAAAGGAAGTTCGAAGCTACAAGACACTCCAACAAAAGAACCAAGAGTTCAACCGAGAGTGTTAGTAGTGTGAAGAAGGGTGGTATTGGAGGTGATGGCCCGCGATGTTATAGTTATGGGCAACGGGGTCATTTGTCTCGAGATTTTACAAATCCATCTTCAAACAAGATCACGTGCTTCAATTATCAATAAGAAGGGCACTGAAATTTGGAGTGTCCCGAGTTGTACGGGGATCAAACAAAGAAGCTAGAGAAAGCGGAGAGTACGAAAAAGGTGCGTAACTACTTGATGACTAGTGAGGAAGTGAGGAAGTCCAATGAAGTTGTTTCAGGTACTTTTGTGGTTAACTCTAAACCTACAAAGGTGCTTTTTGATTGTGGCGCTAATTTGTCTTTTGTTTCTCCAAAGTTTGCGAATAAACTTGGTAGACCTCTAGTTAAGTTTAAAAATCTCGTAGAAGTCGAAATAGAGGATGGAAAAACCATACAAGGGGTTGATGTGTGTGAAAATTGTGATATTGTGTTTGGTTCTGAAAACTTTAAGATTGACCTCATACTAATGACATTGGGGGAATTCGATGTTGTTGTTGGAATGGATTGGCTCGATCGTTATACAGCCGACATTGCATGTCATGAAAAGTTTGTGCAGATGAAAGCCCCAAGTGAGGGAGAATGAATCATCCATGGTGAAAAACAAAGACGACTTGTGCCACTATGTAATTATTCACGGGCACGTCAGCTACTTTGTAGTGGAGGTATGGCTTTTCTAGCACATGTAGTCGATACACAAGAAGAGCCTCCATCCATTCGAAATATTCCTGTGGTAGATAAGTTTGAAGACGTGTTTCCAGATGCGTTATCGGGTGTTCCGCCGGAAAGAAAGTTAAATTTCGCATTGAGTTGGTTCCGGGGGATACTCCCATTGCTAAGATGCCCTATCGTTTAGCACTAACGGGGATGAAAGAATTGTTGAATCAAACCTAAGAGTTGCTAGAGAAGTGTTTTATCCGACTGAAATAACCCAACCCATATTCAACCGGATAATTTTTTTTTTTTTTAACAATCATTAACATGCCATTGGAATGATATATACCATTCCATACAACCCATTAAAACGTACAACAAGTTTAATGTTTACAAAAGGCACTAAGGCCATTAATCAAATGTAATACAAGTTCGACCCATTTAAAATGATAGTTTTAATCCAAACTACACCCCGAGCATGGTTTGGGGCTAAACTATCCAAAAACAATAGGTCACCTTCCAAAAGCTTTAACTAGCAAGTATCATGGGAATCTAATGCCCAATAACCTCTTTTCCTTTCTCCGTGTTTGCACCTAAAAATGTAAACAACGAGAGGGTAAGCTAAAGCTTAGTGAGTGAAATAGTTATACATATACATATATAACCTACTTACTTGCAACCACTTACACAATATCGTATACAAAATGATCAAGCATATTTTCACGGGGTCAAGGTGAACCTACGCTTGAGTGCATAAAGGGGTTTAAGGACTAACAACATTCGGACCTCCGACGCGTAGTCGTGGATAACCCATATCGGTATCGTTTCGATTCTGACAGGGTGGCCGGTTGAGAGTCCACCAACAACCTAGCATACGAGGTTGAGTGGCCCAAAGACATGAAGGTTTTATAGTTCAAGACATACCTGAAAGTCTTTAAGATCGTAAGAAGCTTTAATCGTACGATGGAGATTTGTATGTTGTGGTTTATGTATGAGTAAATGAATGAATGTCTCTATATTAGGGTTTATGAGCTATGTATTTATAGGCTCACGAATTAGGGTTTTGGTAGAATCTCTTCCCTAATTAAATGTGATCTTGTCCCAACTAACTTCCGTTATTTAAGGAAAAGAATCCGAATTGATTATACAGTACATTCTTCTAGAATGTACTGAACCCTTATGTAAGTATACGAAACTCGCATCAGATGGTATAGGCACACAAGGTGCTGCTATACCCGTGCTATACGCCTTTCATGGCAGTTTATGCGCGGTTTAGGGATTTGGATGCGCAATTCGCACAGTCTTGCGGATATGCATATCATTACAAACTTGTAACTCAAATAGCATGTCATCATACTCGTAATACTAAGAAGTTGTACAATATCACAAAACCGCATTAGCATATGCTATACGCCTTTCATGGCAGTTTATGCGCGGTTTAGGGATTTGGATGCGCCGTGCTATACGCCTTTCATGGCAGTTTATGCGCGGTTTAGGGATTTGGATGCGCAATTCGCACAGTCTTGCGGATATGCATATCATTACAAACTTGTAACTCAAATAGCATGTCAATATAATCGTAATACTAAGAAGTTGTACAATATCACAAAACCGCATTAGCATATGCTATACGCCTTTCATGGCAGTTTATGCGCAGTTTAGGGATTTGGATGCGCAATTCGCACAGTCTTGAGGATATGCATATCATTACAAACTTGTAACTCAAATAGCATGTCATCATACTCGTAATACTAAGAAGTTGTACAATATCACAAAACCGCATTAGCATATACTCAACACAATATATATATAATATGCTAAACAATCAACAAACCCCCATATGGTTAACCATAAATGCTATGGTGCTACCGGCTCGATGGTTCACACCATACGCATTTGAGTCATACTCTTTTATAGTGCTACCAGCTCGTGGTTCACACTTTGTTTTATAGTGCTACCGGCTCGATGGTTCACACTTGATGCTACCGGCTCGATGGTTCACATCATGATTTTATAGTGCTACCGGCTATTTGGTTCACACTTCGGCGCTACCGGCTCGATGGTTCACACCTCATTTTATAGTGCTACCGGCTCGATGGTTCACACTTTGACACTTGCCACATACATGTTATGGCACTACCGGCTCGATGGTTCATACCATAACATTCACAAATAAATACACCATACACACATACGTATAATTACTCCACTCACCTCTTTTGTCGATTAAGTGATTTCAGCTAGCACACCTCAACCGATAATGCAATCAACCTTTTACAATATCATAATCATCAATGACTAGCCCATTTGACTCTCGACCCGCACAAAATGACACATAGTGTGAAATACACCTTTTTGCCCTTTTAATGATACTTGTAAGTCCAAAACTAACGAGACTAGTTCCCGCGTTCCCGAAATACCTAAATACACCAACTTTAGGACTCGAAAACATTTTAGCTCGTTTTTTTCACAAAAACCCATTTTGTCACTTTGACTAGTCAACATTTCAAGGTTTTCAAGCTTCAACCATTTAATCACTAGTTATGCTTGCTAATCAAGTCACAAATCACTTTAATGTTCATTAAAACTTCATTAATTGAACCAACTAACAAAAATCATCATTTAATTGTGTTCTCGCATTTTTTTACAAACCCATTAACACCTAAAACTTGCAAATCCAAATATTTACCACTTGCAAGTTCTAACTGGCAACAATATACACAAATTGACAACTAAATCAAGTTTGAAGCTTACCACAACGAACAAAAACGATGGAGGATGCAAGAACAAGCAAGCAATAAACCCGATCTAGCAAAATCCTCTTTAAAACCCACTCAATCAACACACTCTCTCTCTCTCTCTAACCTCTCTATAGAATCAAGAGGATAAGGTTTAAGTAGGTGAGAAATGAAGATAAAATGAGATCTAGATCTGGTATCCATGTATTTATACACCCACAAGTGAAATTACCAAAATACCCCTCTTTAATACACCCTTAAATGTTGCCAACTGCACAAAATCCCGTCGTAGACCACCGGGCCAAAGTGGACCGCCGGTCCACTCCTGACCTGCGAATTTCAAAAGGTCCATGCTGGACCGTCGGGCCAAAGTGGACCGCCGATCCAGGTTGCACCTGTTTCCATTTTTTTACTAAATTTGGACCGCCGGACCAAAGTGGACTGCCGGTCCACACCTGGGCTGTTAACATCTTAACTTGTTGCTAGACATTCGGACTAAACTAGGTCATCGGTCTAGTTTGTCCAATTTTCAACATTTGACACATATAAAATCAATCACGATTAATATTAAACATTTACAAGGTAAAATACGCACCTTTGGACCTCGTACAAGGAAAACGGGGTGTTACACCGACCGAGTACTTTTCCATGGGTTGCTCCAGTCTTGTTCGTGAAGAAGAAAGGTGGTAGCATGCGGATGTGCATTGATTACAGGGAGTTAAACAAAGTGACGATAAAGAATCGTTATCCATTACCTCGGATTGAAAATTTGTTTGAACAACTCCAAGGAGCGTGCTATTTTTCAAAAATTTATTTATGGTCCGGTTATCACCAAATGTGGATCTATGATGAGGATATTGAAACGACGACCTTTTGAACTCGTTATGGGCATTTCGAATTTGTGGTGATGCCCTTTGGTCTTACGATTTCACCCACGGCATTCATGGACCTTATGAATCGGGTATGCCAACCAATGTTAGATAAGTCGGTAAATTTGTTCATCAATGACAGACTCGTATATTCTGAGAGTATAATGGAACAAGAACACCATCTACGTGAAGTGTTAAAAACATTGCGAAAAGAGAAGTTGTTTGCCAAATTCTCTAAATATGAATTTTGGCTAAGGGAGGTGCAATTCTTTGGCCATATTGTGAATAAAGAAGACATTTAAGTGGACCCAGTGAAGATAGAGGTGGTGAAGAGTTGGGAACAACCAACCACACTAACGGAAATCCGAAGCATTCTCGGATTGGCCGGTTACTATCGTCAGTTTATTCAAGACTTCTCCAAAATAGCTTCTTCGTTAAATAAATTTACGAGGAAGAATGCGAAGTTTAATTGGGAAAATGAGTATGAAATTGCTTTCCAATTGTTGAAGGAGAAATTGTGTCAAACTCCGGTGTTGGTGTTACGGGAAGGAGTTGAGGATATGACGGTATATTGTGACGCCTTGATCAATGGCCTGGGTTGTTTTCTAATGCAAAGGGTTAAAGTCATCGCTTTTGCCTCTTGAAAACTAAAGTAGCACGAGAAGAATTACCCGACACATGATCTTGAATTAGCGGCAGTGGTCCATGCCTTGAAGATTTGGACCCACTATCTATATGGTGTCAAGTACATGATTTATACGGATTAAAAGAGTTTGAAATATCTATTTGACCAATGAAAATTGAACAACCACCAACGTCGATGGGTCGATTTGTTAAAGGATTATGATTGCGAGATAGTTTATCATTCGGGTAAAGCAAATGTTGTTGCGGATGCATTGAGTCGAAAGAGTCAATATCCGGCAATACGAGGAGAATCATTACGCATGATGATTACTAACGATTTTGGTCTGAAGTTTATGAGATTCAAATTGAAGCTTTTGTTAATAATAAATTTGAGGAACGAATTTAAGGATAAATAGAGTCTATTGTGTTGGGCCCGCACGGGTTATTGTCATTTCAAGGAAGGGTGTGGGTGACAAAACTGGGTGGGTACCAACAAGTGTTACTTGACGAAGCACATAAGTCAAGGTATTCCATTCATTCGGGGGCGACCAAGATGTACCTTGATTTGAAGAAAGAGTATTGGTGGCCCGACATGAAGCGTGACATTGTTAAATACGTGGAACAATGCATCACATGTTTGAAAGTTAAGGTCGAGCACCAAAAGCCGTATGGTAAGTTACAACCACTAGAAATCCCGAAGTGAAAGTGAGAGCACATTACCATGGACTTCATTACAAAGTTGCCAAAGATGGCGAGAACACAATTAGACACAATTTGGGTAATCGTTGATAGATTGACGAAAAGTTCATTGTTTCTTCTCATACGAGAGGTGAATTAATCGGAGGCACTATCGAAACTGTTTATCAAAGAGGTAATATCAAGACATGGGGTTCCTATATCTATTGTTTCGGACCAGGATACTCGTTTTACATCTCGATTTTGGAATAAATTTCATAAAGATATGGGCACACAACTGAAAATGAGCAAGGCGTATCATCCTCAAACGGATGTTCAAATCGAACATACTAATCAAACATTGGAAGAAATGTTACGGGCGTGCGTTATTGATTTTGGTTGGGACGAGCACTTACCTTTGGTGGAATTCTGGTACAACAATAGTTATCATTCTAGTACAAAAATAGTTATCATGCTAGTACAACAATAGTTGGGACGAGCACTTACCCTGGAGAGAGAAAGCTTGAATCAAGGATGTAGAAGCTAGATCTCATCATTTGGAGTTGGGATTGTGTTGAATCCACTTGGTAGCTACGTTTTATTGTTGGGGTAAGTTTCAAATCCATGTTATATTGTTTAATTTGAGTTATGGTTAGGGTTTTGGCTTAGTGTTGGGTTTAAGCCTCATAGACGTGGGCAATTTGCGTAAGGTTTGTGTATGTAGACCTTAGCGCTGTCTTCTCGAGTTTTTTTTTTTAGTGGAAAAGAATGGAGAGGAAATGGGTATGTAGACACTAAGATACTTTGATCTAGGGTTTGATGTTATGATTTGGATTAGTAATCCTTGAAGTTGTACTAAATGATTAGCACACTTATGTGTTAGTAAATAGGTGTTGTTTGGATTCTTAATTGACCCAAAATGTGGGTGTTGACCTTGAAATAGGTCAAATGGGTGTGAAGTGGCCCAAACATGCAAGATGAGTATGTAAATACTCAAACCTTGTGTTAGTTGGTGTATTAGGATCCTAATCACTAGTATTTAGTGATTATGGGTGGTCTTGGCTTAGAGTGGGTGTTAGTCGTGCAAAAGGGTTACATTTGAACTATGGGTCATAATTGCTCTAGGGGTTATGGGTTGGTAAGTAGTCCAAATTGTTTTGTGTGTGTTGTTTGTTGTGATAAATGTAATAGGTACATTTCATTGCAGGTTGCAGGATTTTGTGCTAGCATTTATCTAATCATTAAGGTGAGTGGAAACATTATATATGTGTGTACATAAGTTGAGGGTTTTGTGATTTAGAGGATGTCGTGAAATCGCTCCACTTATTGCAAGATCAGGCTCTTTGGTGTTCGTGGATCTCGTGAGGTCGCTCCACTTACCGTAAGGTAACATAGTTAATCTCTTGTCTTCGGTCTCACTATTGGTCAAGACGTCAGCAAATATGGAAGTGGTGGGTGTGGCTGCTTGCCGGTTCACTTCGCATGTGTGTATTCGATGACCACCCTAAGATTTAGTGTATCTCGTGAGTTCAGTTACACTACGGCTTGTGTGTTCGGCTGGTCTCGTTGTTGATTATGGTCGACTATAGTGTGTGTATGCATGAAGGTGTTATAGCAATACATATATTAAATTCATATGTTAATGTGCAAGTTATCTCATGTGTTTGGCATGCTTAGGTGATAGTGGTAAGGATAATTTATGTATATGGGTATATAATGCTTGCACTCACTAAGCATGTTTCTTACTCCCTCGTTGTTTATTTTTTTTTAAATTCAGGCCTGGACAAAAGGTAAGGGTAAGCTCGGGGACTAGAGATCTCCCTCTTGTTGAATACTAGAAGATTGATTTTGTATCTCGACCTAGGTTTGGGTAGTTTAGTCCCAAACACCATGCTCTCCTTTTGTTTGGAAGTTAAACTCTTTTGGGTCGAAATCATCATGTAGTTGTATTAAATGGGTCGTTGGATTCCCAAGGGTTGTTATGCCCGTTTTGATACTTAAACAATTGTAGTTGATGTTTTAAAGTCGTTAACAAGGTTAATTGGTATGAATTGAATTGATGTTAAAGTGTTCGGTTAACTGGTTTGGGTCGTTACAAGTGGTATCAGAGCATGGTCTAAGGGAGTTAGGTGACTAGAGATAGGTACCTAGACTTTGACTTAATTGTATTTGCATTACGTGCGGGACTTGTTGGGATACGGGTCGGACCGGAAATTTCTAGTGCCTTAGGGTGTAGGCGAACAAACTAGTAAATAGATATGTGATGTGTATGTGCGACATCGAGCAAGATAGTTGTTGTACTAATGAGTTTGATGCGGTATGAAAGTGTAATAGTGATTGGCCAAAATTATTACGATTGCAAATCATGTCGAACGAGTGAAGTACGACAAGTATTGGAAAAGATAGTTTTGTGTTGTGCGAGCGGTTTATTTGCTTATGGTGTTTAATCTATTTTCAATCTTTAGAATGAAGATGAGAAACAGACCTAATCATGAAATTCAAAGTGAGGATGATTAGTTGACGGCCAAGATAGAGGCCGCATTGGAGAGTTATTCCACAATATTTACCGAGATGGTCAAGGGAGTCTTCCAATAGGCGTTTGAGGATCAAATAAACGATCTCATTCAGGAGCAAGTGGGCATAGCCGTTCAGATGGAATTTGAAAAAAGGTTTCCCAAACCTCAAGTCGAAGGCGTGAAGGAAGAGGGCTCTCATGATCATTAGGTCTCAGAAAACCCAAATAAGAAGGAGTTTAGTTACAAGAACTTCATGTTAACTAAACCTCCTATCTATGCAGGGGACCCCGATCCATTAAAGAGTACAAAATGGGTCTCGGATATCGAGGGGTGTTTTCCAACATTATTGCTAGTTAATAAATCAATCTTTGAACGCCCATCGATGCGGAGCATCGATAACTAATGCAGTGCATCGATGTTATAACATACATTTTCGCTAATTTTTCCGCTTTGGAGCTGAAATCTTCAACAATATTGACCACAATGCTTCCTTTTAACGTTCTTCCCTCGTAATTGACATTTTAACCAAATGCTCATTAAATATCTTTAAATCTTGTTGAAATCCAAATGTTAGGAACCGATAACGTGAGTAAAAATATGTATAAAAGGCGCGTTATCTAATTCCCCCATGCTTGATCCTTGCTTATCGTCAAGCAAGACTACTCTTCAGACATATCATCACTAAGTCTTCAAACAATATGATCTATTCTTGAACAAACTTCATAATGATCTTGAAACTTTCAAACCTTAAAATTACTAAGTAGCTTTTAAACGGGTGAAACATAGTTGCAAAGTGGGCGTGCCTTTAATAATTATCCTCGTGTTCAGGACAATGACACTCATCAAATGTATCAACGACCACACTGATGATTCTAGATCCCGGTGCACAAATGAAGGAGGGTCATGGAATTGAAGTCCAACGTGACTTATAATTAGATAAATGGTTCTTGGATTTGGCCCCAAGTAGTTCACATATTTTGGATTTAGCCCTAAGAAGCTCTAATGTTTATAGAATAACCGTTTAATGGATAGTTTGTACAAGGATCATCCACCAATGTAAATGATGGTTTCAGACTGCACAAATTAGGCTTTCACCCACTGTACTCAATGCTCCACCTGTTATCCTAGATAGACCTCCAGATTTAACCTCACCGGGCAGTTAGTTTATGGACAAAATTTACCAGTTACTATTGTAAATCCGAAGCTATTATTGCGGGTTTCGCGCTCTTCATCAAGCCAAGACTTCCCACAGTAGCTAATATCATAACAATGTCGGTAGAAAATAATGTAGGTTAGGAAGATACTACATTACGTTCAGATGTCATTGAAATGCCATGAAATGACATATCTCTAATTATTAAATCAACCTGTAACGATTGAGTATAATCAGGGTTATAAGCCGATTTGATCCTTTTAGGAGATCATCTTCAAACACACACAAAACAAAAACACACAAAAATACCACAAATCATAATCAATGTACCTGCAAAAAACTCAACACACAATAGTGATAATATATCTAAATAGGCTCAATAAAACAATTACAACTTGGCTTTTGAATGATTTAAAAAATCTAAAAATTCAAAAAAATTTCAAATATGACTAAAAAATAACACATAAAGCCAAGTGTAATACATCTGCGAGAATTTATATCTCTCCCCCACACTTAAGATCATGTAATATCTTAATTACATGAAATCAGATAAAATAATATAAACTCGAGACGACAATAAAGTAATAAGAACAAAGATACACTATTGTAGAGCTAGAAATAGCAAAACGCAGTGACAGACGGCACTGCACTGACGGTCATTCCTCGATTGTCATCAGACAATTTCCTCTAAATGGTACTTGTAAGGTAACACAAAAAACACAAAACACATAAAGCAAAATATTTTTGGATTTCTAATAGTTTACAAAATTTTTAGGATTTTTTCAAATTTCAAAAACAAATTTACAAGGATACATATATATTTATTAACGAGTCATGCACTCGAATCGACCCCATAATTTAATGCCCAATAGGGTCATCCTCCCGCACACTTGTCGGATGATATGTGAAATCAGTGGAAAAAGTACCACGAATCAGCAACGTGAGCTAATCATTAACCTCGGTTGGTATATAAGATATCTAAAAGAATCTATTTGATTCAATGAAAAAGACCAAACTAACCGGAGAATCAATAAATGACTCTCCTCTGAGTGTGGCTTGCAATAATAGATCTCTCTTAGGTGGATCCAGCCCCCAACGGATTTATCTTTCATCGTATTCTAAATGCTAACCTTTCGAGGGTATACAAATTCCACATGAGAGGGTAATTCCGCAAGTGGTTTCACTATATTAAATTCCTCATCCTCGAAGATTTTTGATGACTCCACCATTTAATCTTTGGGATTTAAATTCCCGACATTATCACAAGTATACCCAACCGAGTCATTATACACCGAAAAGATCTCTGGTGTAGTACCCTCATCATCATCACTATCATACCCAAGAGTATAAATCGGACTGAACTAAGGCGTAACATCCTCAACCTTGACCATGGAAATAATACCCTCGTTGTAATCACTATGCTATGAAGACCAATCTGTCTCCTACAATTCCCCTTCATCAATACCTAGATTAATCACCGAGAAAGTTGATACAATTGGGGTTGTAGGTGGTGTAATGATGGTGGGCTCAACATTATCTAGTTCAGGTATGTGCACATTACCCTTCGAATCAGCTAGTGAATTAGCAGAAAAATGTTTGACTCACGTTCTTCAATTCGCTGGAGTAAACAGCTTATAGTCTTCTCTAAATGCTGAATAGATTCTTGTTGATTAGTAAGTATTTCCTTCAAATATTTTTCTGCTCATTGAGAGCCTCAGTCCGTTCAGTATGGATTCTCATCAAGTATAAAAATACATTTTTCATATGTGACTGACTCTCCTCTTGTTGTTGAACCCGAAAGTGATGTTGAAAAGAATCCCCAGGTCGAGTTACTCTCCTCATAATAATCCCCTGGCTGGTCCATGGGAGCAAAACGATACATAAGACTATCATCACACACATCGTTCAAATGGTAACCTCCAAAAGTCACAAACACCTGGTTCAACCCTAGCTTCATAAGAACCCATATACCAATCATCATCGATACCCTTGAAACCCGAAGATTCATTTGATTGTTGGACATCTTACATTACTTCTGAAATCATATAACCTAGCTGCAATCACACCACAATAAACAAGCGCGTTTCCCAAGCAAACAAATAATAGACGTAACTTCTTTGAAAAAAAATTCCATGAAAGGATCGAATAACTAAATGTAGACTTAAAACCCTAATTTAAAACCACTCCTGCTTATAAAATAACTAGCTAATCTACTTAAAAACTACCACACATTCAGACAATTAAACATGAACGCATAACAATTAATAAGTAAAATTAAGACTTCAAAAACTAATAATTATCATAATTAAAATGCGGGGTTTAAATTGATTTTAATTAAACTAAGATTACGAGGATTGTTCTTTTGTAATTAAACCCTTTATTAAAGGTATAAGTAAACTATTTATCTCAGTCTTACAAAATCAATAATTTAAGACCTAATGAATTCAATTAACTCACATTAACCTCATTCATAGTTCAAATTTTAGCATGTTTAATTAAGGGCTAAAGCCATAAATAGACTATATACATTCATTTTTGTTCCAATGTAGGCTATATACTCAGAAAAATACCAATGTATGCTATCTATCACACCCCCAGTTAGGGCCTGGGCGAAATGTGACTTAATATCAAAATATACCAACATATTATAATAACGAGAACAATACTAAATGAGAAAGTTAAAATTTATTGAGTACGCAGCAGAAAATGAAATGTCGTTACAAAGGAGTAAAGTAAATGTTTAAATGCAATAGTAATAAATGCGATAATCTCTTGATCTTATGTCCAAGTAGCATCACATAAGCAGTAGATAAGTAAGCTTGAATCAAACAGCACCTGAGACAAAACATGCTAAAGTGTCAACCAAAAGGTTGAGTGAAGTTCATAGGTTTAACAAAAGTTTGACCGTTGTTTTAGATCACAAGATTTAGTTTGTAAAGTTGATCTCCCGCAGGATCAAAAAGTTATGCCAAAGCGTGATATTTAGACTAAACGTTCAAGTTTGCCCCATAACAAGTTGTGTCTGTCCTTGTCGATTTAATTTCATTATCAAGTAATACAAAGACTTAGTCAAATGTATCGGGGACGTTACTCCCGATAGGCCTACCCCCAATAATTAAGCATGCAGCAGCAATTAAAAATATCACTGTAGAGACTTAGTCGGACATAGCCGGGTATTGCATAGTTTAACAGTTTTGTACTTGTGTCTAAATTGTAAAAAGTAAAAAACAGCATGCGTCTCACTCCAAGTAAAGTAAGTAAGTTTGCTAGCAATAAAGAGGGGCTATGAATTCACCTTAAATAGCAGTTGAAGTATTCCACGCAAGAAGGAAAGTAAAGCAAGTAAGTGATCTGGATATCAACCTAGAGGTATAACGTTTGATTAGTTAATGTTTAACTGACATAAAATATGTTTATTAATATAGCAACTATATTGACAGTGACGGTTTTCGAGAAAAGTTCCTATTTCTCAAAAGTTTCTATTTTTGGAAACTTACTATTTATGGAAAGCTTCCACTTATACTAAGCTTCTAGTTTAAAAATGTTCGGGTTATAATTCTTAACAAAGATATTGTACAATCTCGCCCAAACTTCGTTGCTAACATGCAAGTCACTCGAATGATCTATTGTTACCGAGTAGCCCAGGATCTCTTGACCAGAATCTAAGTCTTGGCATTCGAGATCCACAAGCGTCCCATAATTGTAACAAGGATCACCCTAGACCACAAGTAGCGGTGATGTTTGTAGTCTTTGTACGCTATCTTTAATTATAACCTTCACGTTAGGTGCGTATATACATATATATTCATTAATTCGATTTTAATTATAATTCCTGTAGATCAATTCATAAAAATACTTTTATAATTTTTAGTAACATATATTACTAATTATAACATGTTATTTATTTTATTTTTAATTGCATATAATTTATAACATTATTTACATGTTTTGGTAAAAAATAAAATAATAAACTGAAGTAAAAAGTAAAAAGTAAAAAGTAAAAAGTAAAAAGTAAGAAAAGAATACTTACTAGTAGTAATTCTTCAAAGAGAGAATGAGAGAAATTTTGGTGTGAGTTTATATGAGAAATGAGGGGTATTTATACTTGAAAAAATTAGGTAAAAAGAATAAAATAATAAAAAAAGAAATATTTTAATTTTTAATGGGATTTTAAAATTCAAAAGTATTAAATGTTAGGTCATGGGATAATGCACAAAATAAAATAATAAAAGTAGTTTTTCCATTATAATTTTTAATTAAAAAGTATTTTATTTATTTATTTATTTATTTATTTTTAAATTCATTTATTTTAAGGATTTTTTTATATAAATAAACAAATTGATTTAGTACTTTTCCAAGAATATTTGTCAATATTTTTTTTATTTAATTAATAAATACAAATTTTGCATAAAAATAATAAATAATTCAGTATTTTGTATTTTTAATAATAATTATGATTTTAATTATTAAACTATAGTTTTAGTAAGTTTGTAAATATTATTATATTTATATATAATTGGATTTATTATATAGTTAAATATATAATACATTAACTAAATAATAAAAGTGATACAAAGTTTATATACTTAGTTAAATTATGTCAAATTATAAAAATTAATAATATATTATTTATTTAAGCGTACATTGTTGACTAAAAATTACTATTCGGTCAATATTTAATTGTATATAACAACCCTTAATACATATAGTCAGGCAGATAACCCTAAGGTTAATTCAGTAAATTTAGAAGTCGAAAAGTGAGGGTTGTCACAGTACCTCCCCGTTAATAAAAACTTCGTCCCGAAGTTTTAGGTAGACTTCTCGGATGCATCAGCGGTTGAGAAGAGATGGGGATATTTCTGTTTCATTTGGTCTTCACGTTCCCAGGTATACTCGGGGCCACGTCGTCAATTCCAACGGAGCTTAACAATAGGTATGGTGCTTTGTTTTAAGCATTTAGCAGATCGGTCCATGACTTCTACGGGTTCCTCTAGGAAGTGCATTTTATCATCAATGCGAATGTCATCCAAAGGAATAACGAGAGTGTCATCAGCAATACACCATTTAAGATTTTAGACATGAAACACATCATGTACTTGACTGAGTTTGGTTGGTAGTTCTAATCGATATGCCACGGGACCAATTCTTTCAGTGATTGTGAAAGGTCCAACATATCGTGGACTGAGTTTACTTCGTTTACCGAAACGGACAACACCTTTCCAAGGGGATACTTTTAACATGAATTTATCTCCAACTTGGTATTCGATGTCCTTTCGTTTCTTATCGGCATAACTCTTCTGTCGGCTACGGGCAGTTTCTAAACGTTGCTTGATTTGAACGATCTTTTCGGTTGTTTTGTGAATAATTTTAGGACCAGTTAAATGTCTGTCCTCAAGTTCATCCCAACACAGAGGGATCTAAACTTCCGTCCATATAGAGCTTCAAAAGGTGCAGCTTTAATGCTAGAGTGATAACTGTTGTTATAAGAAAATTCAACCAAAGGCAGATGTCTATCCCAGCCTTTGCCGAAGTCGATAACACAAGCGCGAAGCATATCTTCCAATGTTTGAATGATTCGTTCACCTTGACCATCGGTTAGCGGATGATAAGCAGTACTCATGTCGAGTTGAGTTCCAAGAGCAGTTTGTAAGGATTTCCAGAATCTCGAAGTGAATCTACTGTCGCGATCGGATATGATTGATATAGGAACACCATGACGAGAGACAATTTCTTTGATATACAGTTGTGACAATCTCTCCATCTTGTCGGTCTCCTTGATTGGTAAGAAATGAGCAGATTTAGTAAGACGATCTACTATGACCCATATAGTATCATTTCCAATAGAAGTCTTGGGCAATTTAGTAATAAAGTCCATAGCGATACATTTCCACTTCCACTGCGGAATATCGGGTTGTGTCAACAGACCAGAAGGCTTTTGATGTTTAGCCTTGACTTTCAAACAAGTGAGACACTTACTAACATAAGTAGCAATGTCGGTTTTCATGTTAGGCCACCAGTAGAATTCCTTCACATCATGGTACATCTTACTGGAACCCGGATTAATAGAATACCTAGTCTTATGCGCTTCATCCAAGACTAATTCATGGAGATTACCGAAGCGAGGAACCCAAATTCTGTTGCCAAAGTACCGTGTACCATTAGCTTTCACTTGGAGTTGGTTCTCGAAACCAATAGGTCCTTCACCTTCGATAAGTGTTGGTTTAATAGCTTTCAGTTGAGCTTCACAAATTCGAGATATAAGATTTGATTTGATTTTCAGGTTTAAGGCACGAACACGTTTAACATTGTCTTTTCGACTAAGGGCATCAGCAACTACATTTGCCTTGCCAGGATGATATTCCATCTTACAGTCATAATCGTTAAATAACTCGAGCCATCGACTTTGCCTCATATTCAGCTGTTTTTGTAACGACCCTGGATTTTTCAACGTTTATTTATTAATAATTATTATTATTAATACGTGTGATTAAACGAATGTATGTTATTACATTTACTTGTTACCTTGATTGCCCGTACTTGACTTTAATTGCCCGAAACGTCTTTGTGACACACAAAACTTACACGAATAATATTTTCAAGTATTATTTACATTCGTGATTAAGTTTTATTAATCATTTTGATTAACTATGATTACTAGTTAATTACTTGGGCTTTTATTGGATTATTATTTATTTGGACTTGGGCTTATTTAGTTAACTTGTTACTTACACACATACTTGGGCTTATAAGCCCACCCTACATCTTTATGGACTAGTTTAGCCCACCTTAACATGTAAGTATTACATTTGATCTTAACTAGAATTATTATGTACATAATGAATATAGTTACATGTTACTTCCCATAAAAACACCTCTAGTATCCAACTTTTAAGACTTTACATACAAGTATCTAGTGAACAAAACCTCCCCTCTTCTCTTCCCCCAAAACCGTCAACCTTGAGTAGTATGGGAGGGTTCCTTTTTTTTCATTTTACTTGTTACTTCTACTCACATTTCTCTCATTCAAACACACACACAAATACTTGAAATTCTCTCAACTTTTTTCTCTCTTTTCTTTCTAAATATTGTAAGTAACTTGAAGACTTTTTCTCCCTTCTTTCCTTTGTAAAAACCGAATTTCATATACACATATCATCATCATCTTTGTTCTTTAATGTTGTATAATTACTTGATACTTGTTAGATGTTGTTGTTATTTAGTTACATGAACTTTATTGTTATTATTTTCTTTACTAGTTACAAGAATCAAACTCTTTAGTTTGATTCTCCATTTATCTTGTATTAACAAGAACACATAAGAATCTAACTTACTAGTTATGTTCTACATTTAAAGTCTTGAAAGATTGTAAGTTTATGTGTTGATTAAAATCATACTTGAAGCTCATGAAGTAAACTTAAAGTTTACTTTCTAAAGATCAAACTTTGGTTTGAATCTTTAAAGTATGAACAACCATGAACCTTTTACTTGTTTACTTAGTTATTTCTTTGTATTATGTACTTTAATTTCATGTTTGTTGGTTGTTATTGGTCAAATGTTACTAGTTAACTTTGATCTCATTAATCTTGAACTAAAGTTAACTTTAAAAGTTCAAGAACATGTAAGTAAACTTTCTATTATTATAACTTGGTACACTTATGTTAGATCTAGACTTTTGAGTCTTGGATCTTCAAGATCAAACTAAGAACTATGTTCTACAACTTAAGATCATGATTTCATGAGTTTACTTTCAAGTTTGTAACTTATTATTAGTTTTAAAGTTCATGTATGTGTTAGATCTAAGACTTTGATGTAACTTTGGTTCATCAAAACACTTGCAACACTTAAGTGAGTTGTGCTTCATGTATTAGACTTGCACTTGGGTTATGATGGTCAAAAATTGGTGAAAATGATGCAAACACATCAACGAGTTGTACACTTGAAGCTACATGCATCAAGGATGAGAACCGTGATAAGCATCGAACACCAAGAACCACCGGAACCTACTGACCTGTCTGTTTTCTGTATTATGGGTCTGATCAGTAAGACCTGGGCTGTTGTGATTATGATTTACAAATATCCATTTTCGAGTAGATAACTTTTCATATAGGACTCGACTTAATCCGAGTTACGGTTTAGGATTTATGGCCCTCCGATCGTCACTATGTCCTTTAACGTTGTGCAGAAATTTCTGACCTACTCGCACTTAGACCATCGCCACGGTCAAACGAAGACAAGTTTGCTTCTGTAAATTTTACCACACTTAAAGGACTCATATACGGATCCATGGCCACTGGTCTCACCTTAATTCAGTAAGAGTAGCGGCCGTGGTGACTGACCGAACTCAGCCTTTGTTTTAAACTCTTTTCACGAACGAAACTTACTTTACACCTTTTGTTAAATGATGAATGATGATGACCCTTAAGACCTTATTTACATACTTTTAAACCTATTCCGACGATTTACTGACTTAGTACTATTTGACTTAGGTTGAGGACCCGTTTGGACAACCTTCATTACTTGCTTACTTTCCGAGTCATACTTTACCGCTACTTTATCATTGTGAGTTATAGCATTCCCTTTTTACTTTAACTTATTTTGGGAACTGAGAATACATGCAGATTTTATGTTTTACATACTAGGAACGAGTACTTAAACTTATATATGTGTGGGTTATATAACGGCAAAAACATTCCCTTTAGCTCGGTAACGTTTAGTCATTGGTTTTTGAACCGGTGAACGCGAATCTTAGATATGGATCCATAGAGGTTTGACATCCCCACTCAGGCTAGTAGCGCTAGATTTAACGAGTGTTTAATACTTCGTAGACATACGCACTTGCCAAGTGTACTTTCAGGGGGTATAAACGTTATGTTAGTTACCAAGTGTCCACGGTTAACATATACTTTATCATACTATTTTGAAACGCTCTTTGTAGCACTGAAATCTCGTGGCCTACCTTACATACTATTATACTTAAACTATAGCTCACCAACCTTTGTGTTGCCGTTTTTAAGCATGTTTTTCTCAGGTGCTTAAGGTTTGCTTCCGCTGTGTACTAGTCTTGCCGTAGACACCCGCTGCTCTAGTGTTGTCACCGCATGAACTGTTTATCTTGCATTCAAACTTTAATACATTTGAAACTATGTTTTGTAACGACCTAAGGGTCACATACATTTATTCATGCTTGCTATTTGTAGAAGCATACTGTTGGTTTAAAACATTTGATGTCGGTTATGACGTCACCTTTTTAACGTGAATGCAACTTCTTTTATTACAGCATATAGTACTTAACCTTGTAATGATCCTGTTGTTGATGATTCGTACACGATGGTTTTGTATGGGGCATCACATTTGGTATCAGAGCATTGGTTGTAGGGAATTAGGTTGCATTAGTGAGTCTAAGACCGACCCGAGTAGGATTCACTAATAGGACTAATCTACAACTTGCTAGTTTACTTGTTTCCGCTGAACTTACTGCATGCTGCTGCTTACTTTTACTGCTATATGCCGTATGCTACTACATGATTTCACTACTGTACAATATCACTTGCTTTCGATTGAATGCTACTTCTGTACGATTCGTTATTATTGCCAGCTACTTATTGTTATACATGATTGAAACTGTTGGCCTAATACGTGCTTGCTTTATGACTTACTGACATGGAAAATTTATTTTTCCTTGTTCAGATGTCGGATGTTCCACCTGCTATCGTTTTGGGCAGTTTAGACTCGTCAGCCACCCCACCTGCTACTGCTGCCGACACACCGATCCCGCTATCCACGAGTGACCCCGACGCTTCATCTTCCCTGACTAGCAGCCAGGCGCCTGCCCCAGTGGCCACTATTGACTGACACGTGGACCCTACGGAGATTCCAGCTCCATCTGCTCCCGGACCCTCGGAGCCACAGCCCCGCATCGGTGGTGTTGTGATTCCCGCGGAGTTCGGGGAAGGGCCATTCCGTAACCATATGCACATGCCGTGCCGACGCGCTGCTAATGGATGTTTAGTGCCGATTCCGCCAGGCAGACACAGAGAGATGTTGGCCACCTTCGGACTGCCAGTTCAGCCACCCGTGCCACCACCACATGATTCGGATGACTCATCATCCGCCGATTCTTCATCAGATGATTCTTCATCAGACTCCAGTGACGACGAGGACCCTGCTGATTTACCTATTCAGCCACCCTCCACCCCACCGAAGAAGCGGTATCGTTTCGACGGTACCATCATTCCGGGGATCAACCGAGGACGAGCCTTCACTGACGCGTTTGGTCAACGTCGTAGGGTTACTGTTTGTAAGCGGCTTGTGCCATACCCTGCCGACCCACAAGTGCGTAAGACACAGCTTTACGTACTGACTATTTCTGGAGCCGGAACGTCTGCACCCCGTTTCGTGCGGTCTGCACCACCCATACCACCGGCACCACCCGCACCACCTGCACCGTTTGCCCCACCATCTCCCTCTAACGAGGAACTGAGGAGGGAGGTAGGAATCCTCCGAGCTCGGGTTACTGAGCTCGAGGAGCAGTTGGCTCATGTTTTAGACATCCTACACCCACCTTCACCGTAGGACCTTTTGTATTAGATTTCATGATGTAATCTAGTTGTAGTTTCATATTTCACTTATGTATTGTACGAATCTATCATGATGTATGAAACTTATTATTAATGAATGGAAACTTTGTGATGTTACTTTTTGCACAAGTGTTCTATTTACGTTACCGTATGGTGTTTTGCGGTACTTGTATCAACTTGCGTTACTTAATTAACATGTGTTGTGATGTTTACATGTTGGTTGTTATATACTATATTATTATATATTGAATGCTGGATTTTGACTTGAGTCAAAATGTTTGTTTAGAACACCATGGCTAACGGTCGATCCACACCTACTGCTGCTCAAATTGAAGAGATGATCCAAGAACGTGTAGCCGCAGCCATTGCGGAAATGCAACCCCAAGCTCCACCGCCACCGCCACCACCACCGGTTATTCAACCCATTCGAAATGGGTGTACTTACAAGGAATTCCAGAGCTGTAAACCACACAACTTCAGTGGAACCGAGGGACCGGTTGGTCTCACCAGATGGTTCGAGAAACTTGAATTAGTATTCCGAGTTAGCAACTGTTTGGAGGACAACAAAACCAAATTTGCTTCTTGCACGCTATCTGACGGCACGCTCACGTGGTGGAACACAATGGCACAAGCACAAGGCATTGATGAGGCGTATGCTACGCCATGGGAGGAATTTAAGTGTGCCATGATTGAGGAGTATTGTCCGAGAACCAAAATCCAAAAAATAGAAATGGAATTCATGCAGTTAAAGGCCGTTGGGAACGACCTTGATGGTTACAACAGGAGATTTTTGGAACTAGCCCTGATGTGTCCGACAATGGTCACCCCAGAATTCAAGCGAATGGAGAGATACTTCTGGGGACTCCCTAAGAGCATTAAGAGAAACGTCACCTCATCCAAGCCACCAAATGTTCCCGAAGCGATGCGCATGGCGCATACTTTAATGAATCAAATAACCATCGATGAACCGGAGAAAACTAAGTCTGAAGCGGGTAGTAGTGAGAAGCGAAAATGGGATAACCACAACAACAACAATAACAGGGGAAGAAACTATGAACAGAACCCGGCGAAATTACATGAGGGTTTCAGAGGAAACAACAACGGTGGAAACCTCAACCCCAACAATAACACCAACTCCAACCCGAACTACAAGGGAACCCTACCTCAATGCAAGAGGTGTTACAAACACCACACTGGGTATTGCAATGTTGTCTGCGAGAAGTGCCAACGGTCTGGGCATGTTGGAAAAGACTGCAAGGTCATCACTTTGAATGGGATGCCGAACCCCACAGGGCCAAGGAAGTGTTACGAATGCGGACAGACGGGCCATTTCAGAAATGAGTTTCCAAATAAGCAAAAAGATGGCGGACCACCACGCGCTAGAGATTTCAATGTTAATGCAAGGGACGCACGCAAAAACCCCGACTTGGTGACAGGTATATTCAAAATCAACAATCTTTTAGCTTCTGTCTTGTTTGATACTGGTGCGGATAGAAGTTATGTATGTAGACATTTTTGCGATAAGATTAATTGGTCATTAGTCCCGTTAAAAGAGAGTATGCTTGTCGAGGTCTCCAATGGAAAACTTGAGAAAGTTGACCATATTAGTCGTGGAGCTATTATCAATATAGCTGGTGCAGATTTCGAAATTGACTTGATACCTATCAAACTGGGAAGTTTTGACGTGATCGTCGGTATGGATTGGTTGAGCAAGATAAGAGCCGATATTATTTATGGATATAAAGCTCTTCGTATACCACAAGGAGACGATGAGCCACTTGTTATCTACGGAGAGAGATATACCTCGAAGTTGAACCTCATTAGTTGCGTGAAAGCGCAAAAGATTATGAAGAAGGGACGTCTTGCTGTCCTAGCGCATGTGAAAACGGTAGAAACCGAGGTGAAGAATGTGAACGACGTTCGAATTGTGAACGAATTTTTCGATATCTTCCCTGAGGAATTGCCTGGATTACTGCCGCCGAGAGCCGTAGAGTTTCAGATCGACTTAGTGCCAGGATCTGCACCTATAGCTCGCGCACCTTATAGACTCGCACCTTCCGAGATGCAAGAATTACAAAGCCAACTACAAGAACTACTTGACCGTGGATTTATCCAACCAATTTTCTCACCTTGGGGTGCACCTGTGTTGTTTGTGAAGAAGAAGGATGGATCCTTCCGTATGTGTATCGACTACCGTGAACTCAACAAATTGACTATCAAGAATTGGTATCCTCTTCCACGAATTGATGATCTTTTTGACCAACTACAAGGATCGAGCGTCTACTCAAAGATCGATTTGTGATCCGGTTATCACCAGTTGAGGGTGAAAGAAAGTGACGTGATGAAAACTGCATTCAGGACCCGTTATGGTCATTATGAGTTTCTCGTGATGCCATTCGGTTTGACAAATGCACCTGCCGTGTTCATGGAGCTCATGAATCGTGTCTGCAAGCCGTACTTGGATAAGTTTGTTATCGTCTTCATAGATGATATCCTCATCTACTCTAAGAGCGAAGAAGAGCATGAGCAACACCTCCGACTAGTACTTGAACTCTTGAGACAAGAGCAACTTTACACCAAATTCTCCAAGTGTGAATTTTGGTTGAAGGAAGTCCAGTTTCTGGGTCATGTTGTGAGCGACCAGGGTATCAAAGTTGATCCCACCAAGATTGAAGCTATCAGTAAGTGGGAGACCCCCACTACTCCGACTCATATTCGCCAATTCCTAGGTCTCGCCAGTTACTACCGAAGGTTCATTGAAGGATTTTCTCTGATTGCACGTCCTTTGATCGCGCTGACTCACAAGGGCAAGAAGTTCATTTGGAAACCCGCACATGAATAAGCATTTCAAACTTTGAAGAAGAAGTTAACCTCCGCACCTATCCTATCGCTTCCCGAAGGTAGTGACGATTTCGTTGTTTATTGTGATGCGTCGAAAAGTGGTTTTGGTTGTGTACTGATGCAACGCTCAAAGGTTATCGCTTATGCCTCCCGACAATTGAAGATTCATGAGCGGAACTACACTACTCACGATCTTAAACTTGGAGCCATTGTCTTTGCGTTCAAATTGTGGAGACACTATTTGTATGGAACTAAGAGTACTATCTTCACCGATCACAAGAGTCTCCAGAACATCTTCGATCAGAAGCAACTGAATATGAGACAGCGTCGATGGATCGAGACACTCAACGACTACGATTATGAACTCCGTTATCACCCTGGCAAGGCCAATGTTGTAGCTGACGCTTTAAGCCGAAAGGAGAGGACGACACCTCTTCGTGTTAGGGCTCTGAACATCACCATCCATTCGAACCTCAACAACCAGATCAGAGTAGCCCAAGATGAGGCTCTCAAGGAGGAGAACATATCTCACGAACATTTGAACATACTTGTCTGTCGATTCGAGGTTACGGAGTCTGGACTCCGATGTTATGCCAGAAGAATTTGGGTACCTTATTATGGAGATCTACGGAACCTTATACTTGATGAAGTCCACAAATCGAGATATTTGATTCATCCCAGAGCGGGCAAGATGTACCACGATCTTAAAGAACAGTATTGGTGGCCGAATCTTAAGAAGGATGTTGCAACTTATGTTGGGAAGTGTTTGACTTGTTCGAAAGTTAAGGCCGAACATCAGAGACCTTCTGGCTTACTGCAACAATCGGAAATCCCACAATGGAAGTGGGAACGGATAACAATAGATTTCATTACCAAGCTACCAAAGACGGTGGGCGGATACGATACCATTTGGGTTATTGTTGACCGCCTCACCAAATCTGTACACTTCTTAGCGATGAAGGAAACGGATACAATGGAAAGACTTGCTCAACTATAAATCAAGGAGGTTGTATCTCGTCATGGTGTACCTTTATCGATCATCTCAGATCGCGATCCCCATTTTGCTTCCAGATTTTGGCGTTCTTTGCAAGAATCCATGGGAACCCGTCTCGACATGAGTACTGCTTATCACCCTCAGACTGACGGGCAAAGTGAATGACCAATTCAGACCTTGGAGGACATGTTGCGTGCATGTGTCATTGATTTTGGAAAGGCCTGGGAAAGACATTTGCCATTAGCCGAATTCTCGTACAACAACAGTTATCACTCTAGCATCAATGCTGCACCTTTCGAAGCATTGTATGGTCGCAAGTGCTGATCTCCTCTTTGTTGGGCCGAGCTAGGCGAAGTGCAACTCACCGGACCCGAGATAGTCCATGAAACATCAGAGAAGATTGCTCAGATTCAAAACAGACTCAAGGTGGCCTGTGATTGCCAAAAGAGTTATGCTGATCTTAAACGTAAGGAATTTGAATTCAACGTGGGCGACCGTGTAATGTTAAAGGTTGCACCTTGGAAAGGTGTGATTCGTTTTGGAAAACGTGGAAAGTTGAACCCACGATACATTGGTCCTTTTGAAATTTTAGAATGTGTTGGACCCGTTGCTTACCGTTTGGATCTACCAGCACAATTGAGCTCAGTTCATCCTACCCTCCACGTGTCAAACTTGAAGAAGTGTCTTGCTGCACCCGAACTTATCATACCACTTGAGGAACTTACGATTGATGACAAACTCCACTTTGTGGAAGAACCTGTTGAAATTATGGATCGTGAGATCAAAACTTTGAAACGCCCCAAGATTCCAATCGTCCGGGTACGATGGAATGCCAAACGAGGACCTGAGTTTACTTGGGAGCGAGAGGATCAAATGATGCGGAAGTATCCTCACCTTTTCTCGACTCCTCCATCTACCTCAGCTTAAATTTCAGGACGAAATTTTCTTTAACAGGTGGGTAATGTAACGACCCTGGATTTTCCAACGTTTATTTATTAATAATTATTATTATTAATACGTGTAATTAAACGAATGTATGTTATTACATTTACTTGTTACCATGATTGCCCGTACTTGACTTTAATTGCCCGAAACGTCTTTGTGACACACGAAACTTACACGAATAATATTTTCAAGTATTATTTACATTCATGATTAAGTTTTATTAATCATTTTGATTAACTATGATTACTAGTTAATTACTTGGGCTTTTATTAGATTATTATTTATTTGGACTTGGGCTTATTTAGTTAACTTGTTACTTACACACATACTTGGGCTTATAAGCCCACCCTACATCTTTATGGACTAGTTTAGCCCACCTTAACATGTAAGTATTACATTTGATCTTAACTAGATTGATTATGTACATAAGGTATATAGTTACATGTTACTTCCCATAAAAACACCTCTAGTATCCAACTTTTAAGACTTTACATACAAGTATCTAGTGAACAAAACCTCCCCTCTTCTCTTCCCCCAAAACCATCAACCTTGAGTAGTATGGGAGGGTTCCTTTTTTTTCATTTTACTTGTTACTTCTACTCACATTTCTCTCATTCAAACACACACACAAATACTTGAAATTCTCTCAAATTTTTTCTCTCTTTTCTTTCTAAATATTGTAAGTAACTTGAAGACTTTTTCTCCCTTCTTTCCTTTGTAAAAACCGAATTTCATATACACATATCATCATCATCTTTGTTCTTTAATGTTGTATAATTACTTGTTACTTGTTAGATGTTGTTGTTATTTAGTTACATGAACTTTATTGTTATTATTTTCTTTACTAGTTACAAGAATCAAACTCTTTAGTTTGATTCTCCATTTATCTTGTATTAACAAGAACACATAAGAACCTAACTTACTAGTTATGTTCTACATTTAAATTCTTGAAAGATTGTAAGTTTATGTGCTGATTAAAATCATACTTGAAGCTAATGAAGTAAACTTAAAGTTTACTTTCTAAAGTTCAAACTTTGGTTTGAATCTTTAAAGTATGAACAACCATGAACCTTTTACTTGTTTACTTAGTTATTTCTTTGTATTATGTACTTTAATTTCATGTTTGTTGGTTGTTATTGGTCAAATGTTATTAGTTAACTTTGATCTCATTAATCTTGAACTAAAGTTAACTTTAAAAGTTCAAGAACATGTAAGTAAACTTTCTATTATTATAACTTGGTACACTTATGTTAGATCTAGACTTTTGAGTCTTGGATCTTCAAGATCAAACTAAGAACTATGTTCTACAACTTAAGATCTTGATTTCATGAGTTTACTTTCAAGTTTGTAACTTATTATTAGTTTTAAAGTTCATGTATGTGTTAGATCTAACACTTTGATGTAACTTTGGTTCATCAAAACACTTGCAACACTTAAGTGAGTTGTGCTTCATGTCTTAGACTTTCACTTGGGTTATTATGGTCAAACATTGGTGAAAATGATGCAAACACATCAATGAGTTGTACACTTGAAGCTACATGCATCAAGGATGAGAACCGTGATAAGCATCGAACACCAAGAACCACCGGAACCTACTGACCTGTCTGTTTTCTGTATTCTGGGTCTGATTAGTAAGACCTGGGCTGTTGTGATTATGATTTTCAAATAGCTCTGTTCGATTATATAACTTTTCATATAGGACTCGACTTAATCCGAGTTACGGTTTAGGATTTATGGCCCTCCGATCGTCACTACGTCCTTTAACGTTGTGCAGAAATTTCTGACCTACTCGCACTTAGACCGTCGCCACGGTCAAAGGAAGACGATTTTGCTTCTGTAAATTTTACCACACTTAAAGGACTCATATACGGAGCCATGGCCACTGGTCTCACCTTAATTCAGTAAGGGTAGAGGCTGTGGTGACTGACCGAACTCAGCCTTTGTTTTAAACTCTTTTCACGAACGAAACTTACTTTACACCTTTTGTTAAATGATGAATGATGATGACCCTTAAGACCTTATTTACATACTTTTAAACCTATTCGGATGATTTACTGACTTAGTACTATTTGACTTAGGTTGAGGACCCGTTTGGACAACCTTCATTACTTGCTTACTTTCCGAGTCATACTTTACCGCTACTTTATCATTGTGAGTTATAGCATTCCCTTTTTACTTTAACTTATTTTGGGAACTGAGAATACATGCGGATTTTATGTTTTACATACTAGGCACGAGTACTTAAACTTATATATGTGTGGGTTATATAACGGCAGAAACATTCCCTTTAGCTCGGTAACGTTTAGTCATTGGTTTTTGAACCGGTGAACGCGAATCTTAGATATAGATCCATAGTGTTTGACATCCCCACTCGGGCTAGTAGCGTTAGCATTTAACGAGTGTTTAATACTTCGTAGACATACGCACTTGCCAAGTGTACTTTCAGGGGGTATAAACGTTAAGTTAGTTACCAAGTGCCCACGGTTAACATATACTTTATCATACTATTTTGAAACGCTCTTTGTAGCACTGAAATCTCGTGGCCTACCTTACATACTGTTATACTTAAACTATAGCTCACCAACCTTTGTTTTGACGTTTTTAAGCATGTTTTTCTCAGGTACTTAAGGTTTGCTTCCGCTGTGTACTAGTCTTGCCGTAGACACCCGCTGCTCTAGTGTTATCACCGCATGAACTGTTTATCTTGCATTAAAACTTTAATACATTTGAAACTATGTTTTGTAATGACCTAAGGGTCACATACATTTATTCATGCTTGCTATTCGTAGAAGCATACTGTTGGTGTAAAACATTTGATGTTGGTTATGACGTCACCTTTTTATCGTGAATGCAACTTCTTTTATTACATCATATAGTACTTAACCTTGTAATGATCCTGTTGTTGATGATTCGTACACAATGGTTTTGTACGGGGCATCACAGTTTTTGATCAAAGATATGTCGAAGACTTTTATGGTCAGTGTACACCGTAAACTGGGTACCATATAGATAATGTCTTCATATCTTTAATGCAAATACCACGGCACCTAACTCAAGGTCATGTGTGGTATAGTTCTCCTCGTTTTTCTTCAACTGTCTAGATGCGTAGGGAATAACCTTTTCACGTTGCATTAAACCGCAACCAAAGCCTTGCTTTGAGGCATCGCAGTAAATAACAAAATTGTCAGTACCTTCAGGTAAAGATAGAATCGGGGCTGTGGTCAACTTCTCCTTCAGAATCTTGAAAGCAGATTCCTGTTCTTCGGACCACTCAAATTTCTTCCCTTTTTGTGTTAGCTTCGTAAGAGGTTTAGCAAGAAGTGAAAAATCCTTTATAAATCTCTGATAGTAACCGGCAAGTCCCAAAAATTGGCGAATATGCTTCGCAGTCTTTGGTATCTCCCAGTTCTGAATAGCAGTGATTTTAGCAGGATCAACATGTATTCCTCTTCTATCAACAACATGTCCAAGGAATTGTACGGTTTTAAGCCAAAACTCACACTTAGAGAATTTAGCATAAAGTTGTTCCTTTCGTAAGAGTTCAAGAATCATACGCAAATGTTGCTCATGTTCTTTCTCACTCTTGGAATAGATCAAGATGTCATCAATGAATACAATGACGAATTTACCGAGATAGGGTTTGCAAACACGGTTCATAAGATCCATGAACACAGCAGAAGCATTGGTCAAACCAAAAGGCATGACACAGAATTCATAGTGCCCATAACGAGTGCGAAAAGCAGTCTTAGGAATATCGGATTCCTTGACACTAAGTTGGTGATATCCAGACCTCATATCAATCTTTGAATAAACACTTGACCCTTGAAGTTGGTCGAATAGATCATCAATACGTGGCAACGGATAACGGTTCTTGATAGTAAGCTTGTTAAGTTCGCGGTAATCAATGCACATCCTTAACGTATCATCCTTCTTTTTAACAAATAGAATAGGAGCTCCCCATGGGGACGAGCTAGGACGAATGAAACCTTTATCCAATAGTTCTTGGAGCTGGTTGGATAATTCTTTCATCTCGGAGGGTGCTAAACGATACGGCGCTTTGGCAATAGGAGCAGCACCGGGAGTTAAATCAATTTGAAATTTAACTTGTCGAGGAGGTGGAAGACCAGGAAGATCTTCGGGAAATACATCGGGAAAGTCTTTAACCACTGGTACATCTTCAATATGCTTCTCTTTCAATTCAATCATCTTAACGTGAGCTAGAATAGCTGGATAACCTTTCTTAAGGTATTTGCGAGTTTTAATACAGGAGATGATGTTGAGATTGGAACCACTCTTTTCACCTTGGATGATGAGAGTCTCTCCATTTCCCAATGGAACATTAACAGTTTTATCGTAACACATTATATATATAATACACTTTATATTATTAAGGAACGAGGCATTAAATAAGCCTTTTAGTGCACGATTCGGAAATAGAAATAGTTTTAAGGCATAGCCTTTACATAGATAGAAAATGGAAAACTAACTAAAGAATATTAAGATTGAAGTAGTCTTCATGTCTCTTCTTCTCTTCCTCAAACTGCTTCATCACTTTTTACATGTTATCCTTCACAAGTTTCTCTAGCCTTTCAGTTTGAGATTCGAGAGATTCTTTGATAAACTTATCATATCGCTCGTTCTTTCCTTTTTGCTTTTCATAGAAGTACTCGAGATTGTCGTAAAGGTTGGTAACACGACTGTTAACGGCATTGATGTCGTATTCCCTTAAGGCAAGTTGTTTGTCAACTCGGCTTCTCTCCTTTTTCATTCGGAAGTTAACATCCTCCTGGAGATGAGCAAGTGATTGCTTTCCCCAACGAGTGTTGCGTTCTTTCTCGTACTTTAGTAGCCTTAATTCTTTTCTTAGTTCAACATTTTCCTCCACCAACTTCTTAATTTCGCGGTCCTTCTCATCCATACGGACCTCCACTCTCGCTATATGGCGAAGCAAACCCTCATACTTAGCAGCATCATTATAAGAAGGAGTTCGGGCTCTCTTCCTTAATGGACCGGCTTCTTCATGACGTTTTCTTTTATCTTCGATTCTTGGAGTTGGATAATATTGAGGAGACCTTTGTGAATTTTGCAGAGTATTTGGACTATAGTTTGGTGAAGCAGGACTGTAAGAAGGACTTCGAACAGGTCTTAATGTTTTAGAGTGTCCCACACGTACTTCGGTAGTAGGGTTGTGAGTTGCCTTGTTAGGCTTGTTAACGCTTGGGTTGACATCCTATCATTAGGAAAGAGACTTTGATTAGAATCTTTTAGTCAAGTTTTGGAAAGCATAAATGTTAAGATTATAGGGCAATCCTAAGTGCATTAAAGTCTATGGCAGGAAAGATTATAGTTTCCTAGATTGCTAAGACACCCTAGCTAACACATAAGGCACACACAAAAATGCAATACTGGTTCTCTATAATAGCCTGGTTATGCTCTGATACCAATCTATCACACCCCTAGTTAGGGCCTGGGCGAAATGTGACTTAATATCAAAATATACCAACATATTATAATAACGAGAACAATATTAAATGAGAAAGTTAAACTTTATTGAGTACGAAACGGAAAATGAAATGTCGTTACAAAGGAGTAAAGTAAATGTTTAAATGCAATAGTAATAAATGCGATAATCTCTTGATCCTATGTCCAAGTAGCATCACATAAGCAGTAGATAAGTAAGCTTGAATCAAACAGCACCTGAGACAAAACATGCTAAAGTGTCAACCAAAAGGTTGAGTAAAGTTCATAGGTTTAACAAAAGTTTGACCGTTGTTTTAGACCACAAGATTTAGTATGTAAAGTTGATCTCCCGCAGGATCAAAAATTTATGCCAAAGCGTGATATTTAGACTAAACGTTCAAATTTGCCCCATGACAAGTTGTGTCTGTCCTTGTCGGTTTAATTTCATTATCAAGTAATAAAAAGACTTAGTCAAATGTATCGGGGACGTTACTCCCAATAGGCCTACCCCCAATAATTAAGCATGCAGCAGCAATTAAAAATATCACTGTAGGGACTTAGTCGGATATAGCCGGGTATAGCATAGTTTAACAGTTTTGTACTTGTGTCTAAATTGTAAAAAGTAAAAAACAGCATGTGTCTCACCCCAAGTAAAGTAAGTAAGTTTGCTAGCAATAAAGAGGGGCTATGAATTCACCTTAAATAGCAGTTGAAGTATTCCACGCAAGAAGGAAAGTAAAGAAAGTAAGTGATCTGGATATCAACCTAGAGGTATAACGTTTGATTAGTTAATGTCTAACTGACATAAAGTATGTTTATTAATATAGCAACTATATTGACAGTGACGGTTTTCGAGAAAAGTTCCTATTTCTCAAAAGTTTCTATTTTTGGAAACTTACTATTTATGGAAAGCTTCCACTTATACTAAGCTTCTAGTTTAAAAATGTTCGGGTTATAATTCTTAACAAAGATGTTGTACAATCTCACCCAAACTTCGTTGCTAACATGCAAGTCACTCGAATGATCTATTGTTACCGAGTGGCCCAGGATCTCTTGACCAGAATCTAAGTCTTGGCATTCGAGATCCACAAGCGTCCCAAAATGGTAACAAGGATCACCCTAGGCCACAAGTAGCGGTGATGTTTGTAGTCTTTGTACGCTATCTTTAATTATAACCTTCACGTTAGGTGCGTATATACATATATATTCATTAATTCGATTTTAATTATAATTCCTATATATTAATTCATAAAAATACTTTTATAATTTTTAGTAACATATATTACTAATTATAACATGTTATTTATTTTATTTTTAATTGCATATAATTTATAACATTATTTACATATTTTGGTAAAAAATAAAATAATAAACCGAAGTAAAAAGTAAAAAGTAAGAAAAGAATACTTACTAGTAGTAATTCTTCAAAGAGAGAATGAGAGAAATTTTGGTGTGAGTTTGAATGAGAAATGAGGGGTATTTATACTTGAAAAAATTAGGTAAAAAGAATAAAATAATTAAAAAAAGAAATATTTTAATTTTTAATGGGATTTTAAAATTCAAAAGTATTAAATGTTAGGTCATGGGATAATGCACAAAATAAAATAATAAAAGTAGTTTTTCCATTATAATTTTTAATTAAAAAGTATTTTATTTATTTATTTATTTATTTTTTTTAAATTCATTTATTTTAAGGATTTTTTTATATAAATAAACAAATTGATTTAGTGCTTTTCCAAGAATATTTGTCAATATTTTTTATTTAATTAATAAATACAAATTTTGCATAAAAATAATAAATAATTCGGTATTTTGTATTTTTAATAATAATTGTGATTTTAATTATTAAACTATAGTTTTAGTAAGTTTGTAAATATTATTATATTTATATATAATTGGATTTATTATATAGTTAAATATATAATACATTAACTAAATAAAAAAAAGTGATACAAAGTTTATATACTTAGTTAAATTATGTCAAATTATAAAAATTAATAATATATTATTTATTTAAGCGTACATTATTGACTAAAAATTACTATTCGGTCAATATTTAATTGTATATAACAACCCTTAATACATATAGTCAGGCAGATAACCCTAGTGTTAATTCTGTAAATTTAGAAGTCGAAAAGTGAGGGTTGTTACACTATATACTCTTAAAAGGTGTATCGATGTATACCAACAAAACTTAGAAACCTGCTAACACCATCATCTTCATTGTGACGACCCGGAAATTTCCGACCAAATTTAAACTTAATCTTTATATATTTCCGACACGATAAGCAACGTCTGTTAGGTTGAGTCTCAAAAATTTTGAACTGTTTCATATATGCATTTGACCTTCGACTGCTCTCGACGATTCGCAAACAATTAATTGTAAATAGATTTGTGTGTATTTAAATATATATGTATATATAAATATAATAACTTGGAAATTAACTTTAAATATTATATGTTGTTATATTAAAATTGAATATGTAAAATAAAATAAAAATATGATATTATGATAATTATTATTTAAAACATATCTATATATATAAATAAAGTATATTAAATATATATTTTGTGATTTCGAATCTATTTAGTAATCGACGGTAACGCTCAATTGTCAATCGATTGATAGTATAAGAGTTAAAAAGGAACTTATGTGATTTTACAATAAAAGGTGATCCGAAAATGAGTTATATAAGTTATAAGCTTATTAAAAGTATATTTAGGATCTAATTATTTAATTTTAACACTTTTTATATTATAAATGAGAGGGACATTTGATATAATTTTTATTTATTAAATTAATGACTGAATTTTATACCATAATGACCAAAATAAATAAAGATATTTAATCTAAAAATTTGGGATTTTTATGAACACTTTTATACATTAACTGTTTTGCCATGGACACGATTTAGCCATCCGTGATAAACTGTCGGTAGAAGATTACAAGAATGAAGGCTGTTTGCTATGTAACCACACGTTTTAATTATTAAATTATAATGTTATAATATATAATAGCGTTGAACATCACTACCATGAATATATTAGTACTGTGCCTAATTGAATTATTGTGCTTAATTTAATCATTTGCTTTTCAATTCTGTATATAGATATATACATGCTCGTTCAATCTCAATCTATCCGAACACTTTTTCTTCTTTATATTTACCACTTTCACAATCACCCTCTATCCCTCTAATCTTGCTATTTCTTCCTTTAATCTAAAACAAGAACCCTCAGTTGTTTTTTTTTTTGTTTTTTCTATTTTATGATTCTTTTCAAACTCAGCCACTACTTTTCCTTCTATCTGAATTCTTGGGTTACTATTTTAATTTTTCAATTCATGGGCACTACATATATTATATATGTATACATATAAATACATAGATGTTATATATACATGAAAATATCAACCTTCCTCCTTTCGAACTACACCTTCACCCCAACCAATGAACCACCCATTTAATCATTAACAACCATTACAAATTGCTCATCTATATTGCTTACTACTACAGTTCAATCACCATGATCTCAACATCTTGCCGAAGCTCACCACCTTGGGTTGATTGATGAAAGTCGAGAACCACCACTTCAACAATCGAGCACCATCCACATCTGCCACCTATAACACCCACTACTAATTCTATTTCTTTTAATTTCCTTGTTCAAACAAAACTATCAACACCCCCATTGAACTATTGGTGTTACTCATGGTTCCTTTCCCGATCATCTTCGCTAAACAACCATCAAAAACCACCACCGTAGCTGCATGGATTCTGTTTACTTTCACTGATCAAACCACGATCGAACAACTATCTACAGGTTAATCCATCATCCTATTCTATATTCGAAAACCAAACCATCAAATATATACAACCTGCGAATGATTCTGTTGCATACCACCATATTGTTACTGATCATAACTGCTATAACCCGCCTACTTTAATACTTATGTTTCTATTTCTCTTCTTTTTCTTCTACTCAAACAACACGATTACCAAATGCTTCTTCTACTTCTGTTTCAGGTTCTAACAGCCATCCTACAACTCCATAATCACCTACGTATTAATCATGTTTCTTGTTCAAACCTAACTACAACAAAACCACTTAATAAAACCATTACGATGAGGATAATACTGTTGTCTTTTCCAGCTGTCTAAACCATCGCCACCACCAAATTCTCTTTATTAATTGTTGTGGTTGTTAGTTTATAAAGAAAAAGGAATACATAATAGCACACCTGGGATTCTTTTTCTTTAAGAGTAGGTAATTACAATATTATTGTTATAATGGAGGATGACAACAGAATGATGATATTAAAGTGGGGTGATGATCATTCGATTTTGATTATGATTAATAAATGGAGCCTCTTGTTTCTGTTTTGAATTCTAATTACAAAGCATGGGCTGTGTCCTAATTTCTTCCTTTGAGCCGATTAATATCAACCAATCCATCACCTTGGGCTGAGTTTCATGTTGGGATGTTTAGTGGGCCAAAAGAATGTGTCTGAATTTCTTTTAAAAACTGCACGATCATTTTTTCTTCTCTCGATTGTTTCTATGGCGTGTTTTAATCAACAAAAAAGTTGTAATGATAATGATAGTAGAAATAACATGGAAGATGATGCTAGTATAAGGATGATGATAATCGATTATGGTGTATGATATAGTGATCATGATATTGATGATAATGATCATGATAACCATTAAAATGATGATAATCATATGGATGATTGTTGTTGATGATGAAAAAGAATGATGCTGGTAAGTTGATGATGAACATGATAATTATGATGGATTATGCATGATAAAGGGTTGTATGTTGAAAACAAGATCGATGTATCATGAAAATGATAATCGAGTATTTATAATTGACAATATAATAAATATAATAACTTGGAAATTAACTTTAAATATTATATGTTGTTATATTAAAATTGAATATGTAAAATAAAATAAAAATATGATATTATGATAATTATTATTTAAAACATATCTATATATATAAATAAAGTATATTAAATATATATTTTGTGATTTCGAATCTATTTAGTAATCGACGGTAACGCTCAATTGTCAATCGATTGATAGTATAAGAGTTAAAAAGGAACTTATGTGATTTTACAATAAAAGGTGATCCGAAAATGAGTTATATAAGTTATAAGCTTATTAAAAGTATATTTAGGATCTAATTATTTAATTTTAACACTTTTTATATTATAAATGAGAGGGACATTTGATATAATTTTTATTTATTAAATTAATGACTGAATTTTATACCATAATGACCAAAATAAATAAAGATATTTAATCTAAAAATTTGGGATTTTTATGAACACTTTTATACATTAACTGTTTTGCCATGGACACGATTTAGCCATCCGTGATAAACTGTCGGTAGAAGATTACAAGAATGAAGGCTGTTTGCTATGTAACCACACGTTTTAATTATTAAATTATAATGTTATAATATATAATAGCGTTGAACATCACTACCATGAATATATTAGTACTGTGCCTAATTGAATTATTGTGCTTAATTTAATCATTTGCTTTTCAATTCTGTATATAGATATATACATGCTCGTTCAATCTCAATCTATCCGAACACTTTTTCTTCTTTATATTTACCACTTTCACAATCACCCTCTATCCCTCTAATCTTGCTATTTCTTCCTTTAATCTAAAACAAGAACCCTCAGTTGTTTTTTTTTTGTTTTTTCTATTTTATGATTCTTTTCAAACTCAGCCACTACTTTTCCTTCTATCTGAATTCTTGGGTTACTATTTTAATTTTTCAATTCATGGGCACTACATATATTATATATGTATACATATAAATACATAGATGTTATATATACATGAAAATATCAACCTTCCTCCTTTCGAACTACACCTTCACCCCAACCAATGAACCACCCATTTAATCATTAACAACCATTACAAATTGCTCATCTATATTGCTTACTACTACAGTTCAATCACCATGATCTCAACATCTTGCCGAAGCTCACCACCTTGGGTTGATTGATGAAAGTCGAGAACCACCACTTCAACAATCGAGCACCATCCACATCTGCCACCTATAACACCCACTACTAATTCTATTTCTTTTAATTTCCTTGTTCAAACAAAACTATCAACACCCCCATTGAACTATTGGTGTTACTCATGGTTCCTTTCCCGATCATCTTCGCTAAACAACCATCAAAAACCACCACCGTAGCTGCATGGATTCTGTTTACTTTCACTGATCAAACCACGATCGAACAACTATCTACAGGTTAATCCATCATCCTATTCTATATTCGAAAACCAAAGCATCAAATATATACAACCTGCGAATGATTCTGTTGCATACCACCATATTGTTACTGATCATAACTGCTATAACCCGCCTACTTTAATACTTATGTTTCTATTTCTCTTCTTTTTCTTCTACTCAAACAACACGATTACCAAATGCTTCTTCTACTTCTGTTTCAGGTTCTAACAGCCATCCTACAACTCCATAATCACCTACGTATTAATCATGTTTCTTGTTCAAACCTAACTACAACAAAACCACTTAATAAAACCATTACGATAAGGATAATACTGTTGTCTTTTCCAGCTGTCTAAACCATCGCCACCACCAAATTCTCTTTATTAATTGTTGTGGTTGTTAGTTTATAAAGAAAAAGGAATACATAATAGCACACCTGGGATTCTTTTTCTTTAAGAGTAGGTAATTACAATATTATTGTTATAATGGAGGATGACAACAGAATGATGATATTAAAGTAGGGTGATGATCATTCGATTTTGATTATGATTAATAAATGGAGCCTCTTGTTTCTGTTTTGAATTCTAATTACAAAGCATGGGCTGTGTCCTAATTTCTTCCTTTGAGCCGATTAATATCAACCAATCCATCACCTTGGGCTGAGCTTCATGTTGGGATGTTTAGTGGGCCAAAAGAATGTGTCTGAATTTCTTTTAAAAACTGCACGATCATTTTTTCTTCTCTCGATTGTTTCTATGGCGTGTTTTAATCAACAAAAAAGTTGTAATGATAATGATAGTAGAAATAACATGGAAGATGATGCTAGTATAAGGATGATGATAATCGATTATGGTGTATGATATAGTGATCATGATATTGATGATAATGATCATGATAACCATTAAAATGATGATAATCATATGGATGATTGTTGTTGATGATGAAAAAGAATGATGCTGGTAAGTTGATGATGAACATGATAATTATGATGGATTATGCATGATAAAGGGTTGTATGTTGAAAACAAGATCGATGTATCATGAAAATGATAATTGAGTATTTATAATTGACGATGGTTTAATCCAAGAGTTTTGATGTTATGGAGGTTAGATGAATAATGATGATGACGAGTGTTGATTATGATTATAATCACGTTGATGCTGATTATGAAGACGATGATAACGAATAATGAATTAAATATAATGATACACAAAATAATAAGACGATGTAGCATGGAGATGATTATGATTCGTTAATGATATGTGAAATAACGATAATAATAAACATGGTTAAGGATGTTATCGGGTTAGCGCGAGGTCGCGGGTTCAAACCCGGACTTAGGCATTTTTTTAAGGACTACTTCTTTGAGGTAGTTTACTTATTACTCATTACGATTATTTTTATTACTATTATTATTATTATTATTATTATTATTATTATTATTATTATTATTATTATTATTATTATTATTATTATTATTATTACTACTATTATTATTATTATTATTATTATTATTATTATTATTATTATTATTATTATTATTATTATTATTATTATTATTAAAATGATAAGGTTAGGTTTAAAAATAAAAATTAGGATTAAGTTTATGATTTAAAATAGGTTAATGATATGATTATGATTATTAAGAAAAAGTATGATTAAGTTTATGACAAATACCTATTATTATTTTTTGAAAATTATTAATATTATTATTATTAAAACTATTATTATTATTATTAAGTATCATTATTATTATTATTATTATTAGAATTATCATTATTTTTATCATTATTATTTTATTATCCCTATTATTATTATTTTTAACAATAATATTATTATTTTTACACTATTAGTATTATTATCATTTTTATTATTACTAATATCATTATTAATATTATATTCATAAAAACCATATTATTATTATTATTATTATTATTATTATTATTATTATTATTATTATTATTATTATTATTATTATTATTATTATTATTATTATTATTATTATTATTATCAATATTACTACTAATATTATTATCATTACTACAATAAAAATTAGTCATATAGAAATATACTTAACTAAACCATATTAACATTTTATTTATTTAAAGTATATAAAATAAATACATATAATTAAGTTATTAATGAAACACATAATTTATTAAAATAACAAGTATATCACTAATGATATATAAATTCGTTCGATTACAATTATATGTGTTAATATATATATATAAATGACATAGGTTCGTGAATTCGAGGCCAACCCTACTTTTGTTCAATGACGTCATATGTATTTTTACTACAAAATACAGTATAGTGAGTTTCATTTGCTCCCTTTTTAAATGCTTTTGCAATATATATTTTTTGGACTGAGAATACATGCGCTGCGTTTATAAATGTTTTACGAAATAGACACAAGTAATCGAAACTAAATTATATGGTTAAATGATCGAATCTGAATATGCCCCTTTTGCTTGGTGGCCTAAGAATTAGTAAACCGATCTACTAATTGACGTGAATCCTAAAGATAGATCTATTGGGCCTAACAAACCCCATTCATAGTACCGGATGTTTTAGTACTTCGATGTTGTTTTATCATGTCCGATGGATGTCCCGGTAATGATACGCATATCCGCAAGACTATGCGGATTGCGCATCCAAAGCCCTAGAACGCACATAAACTGCCATATAAGGCATGTGACACGGGTATATCCGCACAATATGCGCCTATACCATCTGATGCGAGTTTTGTATACTTGCATAAGGGTCCGGTACATTCTAGAAGAATGTACGGTATAATCAATTAAGATTCTGTTCCTTAAATAACGAATGTTAGTTGAGATAAGATTGCTTTTAATTAGGGAAGAGATTCTACCAAAACCCTAATTCGTGAGCCTATAAATACATAGCTCATAAACCTTAAATACATAAACGTTCACTTGTTTACTCATACGTAAACTACAGCATACAAATCTCTATCGTACGAACAAAGCTTCTTACGATCTCTAAAGACTTTTAGGTATGTATTGAACTATAAAACCTTCATATCTTTGGGCCACTCAACCTCGTATGCTAGGTTGTTGGTGGACTCTCAAATCGGCCACTCTGTCAGAATCGAAACGATACCGATGTGGGTTATCCACGACCAAACGTCGGAGGTTCGAGTGTTGTTAGTCCTTAAACCCCTTTCATGCACTCAAGCGTAGGTTCACCTTGACCCCGTGAAAATATGCTTGCTCATTTGGCGCCATCCGTGGGACCGGTTACATGATCAAATAACAAAGAAATCCATAATGAATCTAATTCGTTTTTGTGTTTTCAATAAAATATTTTTTGTTCGTACTAATCGGTCGATTTCAGGTTGTTTATCTAATTCAGATCAATGGCGGGCAACAAAGGTCCGAAGCCAACTTTTCAGATATTTCCAGGTCAACGAACACCTGCACAAACATCAAAACATGCATCTGTGACAGAAGGGAAAAAGGTGTCAAAACCCCCTTCGACAGAAAATATACAAACAGGGCCGACAAGCGCCGAGACGGAAAAAACTGTTCCTCCGACCACGGTAGGGACAGAAAGTGAGCGGCTACAGAGTGGCGGAGATGCGCCCCCAGCAGTAGAAACTGGCTATGTCCGCTTCAAAGAAACGGAAACAGGACGAATGAAGTCTCCGGAAAAAATAAGTTTTGGATCTCCAGATAACATGAGCTATATACGCTCTAAGGAAACGGATGAGGAGTATGACTCTCCGTCAAGTGGCGCTAAGCTAATGCCAAAAACCACGTATGTAGGAACGATCCCAATTATCACAACGGTGGAGCCAGAAACTTAAACATTGAGGGTTACCCCGGCAAGTGCGCAAGAAGAAATAAGAAGATTGGGTTTGAGAAACCTAGATGGTTCGTATATTATAGTAGCGCCGCTCCAAGCGAAGATGACTTATGCACCATCCCAACCAAGTGTAGATGGGTTAATGCGAACTCAACACCAGGGTGATGAGGGAAGTGTGCCTTATAATCCGCTGGAGCCAAGCAGCTCAAATAATTTTATTTCACAATTGCAGCAAGTTGCACCCCCACATTTAGCGCAAGCGCTCAATGAGCCAGCGCGATTTCAGGAGTTTATGCAAAAATGGTTTGCAGTAATGCAGGGGCATAAAGCAAGACAATCTTTAGAGGTGGCTCCCACTACAGAAAAATTCGCTGCACATATAGCGAATCACCCGTTCCCTCAAGCACCTGTAATACCGCTAACATTAGGAAGCTACGATGGGTTATCTGACCCTGATGACTTCCTACAAAGATTTGAGGGAACAGCAAGAACCCACAATTGGGGAGACGAGGCAGCATGTCACATGCTACCAATCGTATTGCAAGGAGTGGCACGGGAGTGGTTTAATAATTTAACTCCCAGAAGTATAACAGGGTATGCAGACTTAAGATCCCGGTTTTTACTTAATTTTCATAGTCTGCGTGCGCGCAGAAGAACGCATGTGGAATGCCATGACATAAAGCAAAAACCCAAAGAATCCTTGGGTGAGATCATTGATAGGTACACCAAAGAAGTGGCTAAAATACCAGATCTACCAGAAAGCCAAAAGGTGTCAGGGTTTATACACTACCTTGATACAGAAAGGCACCTATCTTTATGGCAGAGGTTGAGAAGGAAGGTTCCGCAAACATTTGCGGAAGCAATAAAGGAGGCGCATGATTACATGCGGGCGCAAGAAGATATAACACAGAATTACGAAAAAAGCTACCTGGGCAAAGGCAATAATGATGATGATCATCATCGTGATCAGAGCAAGAATTCTGGATCTGCGAAGAGGTATAATAATAATAACCCTCTCAAAGGCGGAAGTTATCATAATAACAATAAGTACCGATGGTACAACAAAAGTAGAGGAGGTGGTAGTTACCGAAACAAGAGCGTTCATGATGATAATTATGCAATCATAAAAGATCTCAGCAAAACGCCAAAGGAGATATTGGTAACTGAGTCAGTATGTAAAACATTCGAAGCACCAACACCACTACCCGATTATGCAAAAAAGGACAAAACCAAATGTTGTGATTTTCATGATGATTTTGGTCACGAAACTAATAAGTGCAGGCAGTTAATCGAGAGGGTGGTTGCAGAACTAAAAAAGGGAAGGTTGCAGCATTTGAAGAAATCAGCTAAACAGAAGGCCACAAGTCAAGACAGAAAAAAGAATTTCCGTGGCGAAAGAAAAGCGAACTAAAAGCAGGGGAAGCAGAAAAAACCATAAATACGGTAACAAGTGAGAACGTGATAGCAAAAGTGAGAAAGGTTAGAGATTGGAGAAAAGCAGGAATCTCATTTGAAGCAAGTAACAGGGACTGGTTGATCAAACCCGTGATAGTTAAAGGATACATCAGAAGCTGCAATCAGGAGCTTAAGGGATTATGCGTAGACACTGGTTGTGGTACAGATGTAATGTATGAACATTGCTACATGTCGCTGCCTATGTCAGTTAGGTCGCAGTTAAAAAAGAAAGCAGCTACTTTGTTTGGTTTTGCTGGTGAAATGGTCCCGTCGTTAGGAACGATTAAAATTGGGTTAGAGCTACGAGACGACATTAATGATAAAAAGAAGAGTGATGTTGAAATTGAATTCGCTGTAGTCCAATCAAAAGCTGAGCACAATGCACTGTTAAGCAGGAGCACCTTGCAAAAGTTAGGTGCCATATCGTCGACAATACATGGCATGCTAAAATTCCCAACAAAACGGGGAATTGCAACCATAAAATCAGAAGTGGATGAGAAGAACAGAACGAGGCTAGCGGGTATGAGGCAGAAAGAAAAGGATGTAGAGTCAAGTGAGCAGCAGATGACCCAAGAAGTGCTACACTCACAGGTACATAAATATTTCAAATCGATATTTAATATTGCAGTGTCGCAGTTTCTAGAAAAACGTACAAGCACCAATTTGTATTTGAAACAAAATCGCTCACTTTAAAGTTAGCAACAATTAAGATAAACGCTTAATCATGTAATTAGGGTGCGTAAAAGCTGTGTTGTGGCTACCTGTTTTAAAAATATTATATGTTATTATAAGATGCAGGGTTCGAAAAATCTTAGAAAAAGTGTTAAGACGAACCAAGGAGTCAAAAAAAACTGCGGAAAAAAGATCCGCACTCACATTACTGGTTTAGCGAGACAGCGCCAACCAAGGAATAAGAAAGAAGTCGCGCATGCAAAGGTTGAAAAATTGCCTAACGCCAAAAAACGACAACTTGCGATGCAAAAGCAAAATGCAAGGATGAGCGCACAGGTAAAGCCTAAAAACAGCTTGCGCGCATCATCAAAAATCAACATAATTGTAAAAAATGATGCGCCTGAAGAGCTCGATATAAAGCAAAGCGCGCGTATCCGAATATCTACTGACATCATTCAAACATGGTCGTCAGGAAGAGGTAGGTTGCATAAAATAGCAGCAAAATTAAATATTTTACCCTAATTGAAGTTGAAATTTATTCTCGGACATTATATCAACAGGAAGTTTTTGGCGTTTAAAACAACGACAGTCGAATGAATGGTGGGATAAACACCATACAAGCAAAAAACTCATGAAGGTAGTCCATGAAAAGATAAAGGGAAGTGAAAGAGAGTCAAAAGGAAAAAGGCCACGAAAGCAACGTCGGGTTAAAATGATGGTACTGCCACATTAAAAGCGGTAAGGAAAAATAAAAACCCAAGAAGTAATTGCGTGGTGAATAACCCAGATAATACGGTTGCTGGGAAATGCAATAAGAAGGGGCACAAAGGCTAGAAACAAAATTGACATGATGCGCCTTGCATGCGTAAAAATAAACGGCGCAAAAGAGCAAAAGATAGCAACAGTAGGATTGATCACCCAGACATCTATTGAAATTTTGTTATGTTTTTATTCCTGTCATTTGAATTACTTTTTATAAATTGAATCATGCAATTTAAGCCCTTAATTTGTGCATTTTTGTTACTTATATGCGCCTAAAGCTGCATTTGGATACACTCCGAATCCCAAGTGGCATAATTAGTTTGGTTACTAATACTATCTCTAATGGTAATAGTAGTAAAACATTGGTTTATTTCAAACGCTCGTATACCGCGTAAGACGGAGACTTGCAAAGTCATGACTATAAAATACAAGTTTGGTTACTTGTTCATTCCACGGACATTGGATTGTCCGGAAGACTCTTGAAATAAGCATTGGGTTGCTTATACATACGGATTCGATATTGGTTTATCAATGCGTACAAATAATTTAAAAATCAAGAGTATAATATATATATAAGCATTGGTTTGCTTTGATAATATGAAAGAATAAAAAGAGCATGCGCATATAGAAGGGTCGCTCCCGTCATATGCGAATGACATTTATTCCTATGCTGTAATGCGCATGCAAATACACCGCTTACAAATTTGCAAACAAATATGAAATGCATATAGCAAAATATATTCAAACGTTCATACACGATAAGTAGAGCAATATCTATATTAAAATGCCTTTAGCAAACAGAAAATCTCTTATACTCCAACATTGTATAAGAAAAGGCAGATAAAATTCTACTCCTCCGCATATTGGCTTAATTGGAACGGTGCCCTACACTAAGGAGAATATACAATCCTCGCCCGCAGCGATCAGACGTATATCCCGCTTTGAAGACAAAAATAACATAAATATAGATATAGGGATGCGAAACCCTTAAACTGCTGGGCCCATCCCTCGCTGGCGAAAAACAGCACAGTGGGAAGCGGACAATCACTGCCCCTCCAACCCACCACCTACCAAATCATCGTCAACCACTTGACGGGAGGAAAAGTTCCGATTCTCAGCCAATTCCTCCAGACGAGGAATCCCTAAACTTGCTAAAGCCGCACAGGCTTCTGTACACTTCCCATCATCATCCTCCACAAGTTCATCTGAAATTGGTGTCGGAATAAAATCCGGCACGGAAAGGTTTGACTTTACAACATCCCATAAGCGCGATCGCTCAAGAGCACGTGCAGTAACTATAGCCTTGCCAAACGGAATGCGAATACTCGGACAAACCATAATATGCTTTGCAATCTCAGGAAGACCGGACCTTAAGGTCGAGTATTCAGATTTCAGGCTAGAGTATTCAGCTTTGAGGCTTGAGCATTCAGTTTGGAGGCCTGCGCACTTGGCCTTTAGATCCTCACGCTCGTTAGCAAATATCTGGCACCCCGCATTCAACTCCTCAAGCTGTTTTTTAAACTGACAGTTTTCTAACGATGCAGTACCAAGTTGTAGGGACAGATTATTCACTTGCGACTCAAGATCAGCACGAACAGCTTCGGAATGTTTGATTTCATTCAATAGACGCTGGCACTCACCCTCAAGATGAGTATTCCTATCTTCAGCTTTCAAACGAGCAGCAACCTCCTGATGAAGCTGTTCAGAAATCTGTTGTTTTTCAGCATCAATCTTGGCAAACTCCCTTTGCTCACGCGATAGATGTTTATGACCAAGAATTATGGAATTAGACTTTTGTTTCAGACGGGTGATATCTTTGGCAAGATTAAACATTGTAGCTTGCGTGTCAACAAAAAGATCTTGCTCGGGAGAAAGATTCTCAAACTTAGCAGCAAGATTAGAAGGAGCGCAGGCACCTAGATGCGAGAATTGCTAGGAAAAAGTAGGGACAAATAGCTTAAAAAACTCCTCAAAATAGTCCAGATTTATGTCCGGGGATAAAGCAAAGCTGGTAGTAATGTTGAGTCGAGCACGCTTGTTACGGCTAGTTTCAAGCGAAGAGGCGTCCGAGTACAAGTTGGTGCGCCTTTGAAATGGTGGAAGCTCACAGGAAACATTTAAATCTGCAGTTGATTGATGAAGAATGGGAACTGTTTGGGATACTTGGGCTTCTGGAGTAGGGGTACGGTTAGCAGATTGTACATCTTGGTCAACTTTAATCGGATTGCTAATATCTGCAACATAAAGAATTACAATGAAATATATTTATAATAGTAATAAATGCAAAATAGAAATGTTCTACAACTGAGCATACAAGGAGCATACCTATGATTGGCCTTTTTCCGGCCGCTTTCGAAGTTTCAACAACAGGGGATCGCTTAATTTCAACAAAGGAAGACACGTCGGTTTCTCTCTCTTAACGAAGACTGGTTGTCCTACGCTTCGACATAGCAGGAGCAGCTGGATTAGTTGGAGCCTTGATAATTTCTGGGGGCACATCAGAATCAGTATCGTGCAGATCTTTCTGTCCATAAACAACGCCATCGGACGTCTTCAACAACATGAACTCGTTCAAATCCATCTCTGCAAATACACGAATACATACAAATATGAGAAAAAGGAAGCTAAACATACTATGTAATGCAGGTAAAAAAGGGATATATCCTTCTTGTTCATAATTATAACAGGACGCTTATCAGCGCGTGCCCAGTCGGTTGAAATGCAGCCGATAACTAATGGGACATTGGGATAAACACGAGATGGAAGCTGAAGGTTAAGGCAAGACTTGTAAAATTTGTCTTCCTCAGAAGGAATCGGCAAAGGTTTGTATTTCTCCCCCTTCTTGCCAGAATACCAGATGAGAATGCTATTAAACTTTTCAGAAATGCAAGTAGCTTTAACAAAGAAAAATGATTTTTTCCACGCCCCCTTCACGCCCTGTTTCCGGGTAACAAAAAACTTGGCAACATTATCGAAAGAGTACCAGCTCTCGTCACTCATGGAGGCACAAAACAGATTGGTAAAAATAGCTAAAGATGGCTTCTGACCGTTGGTGCGACACCACATTTCAAAAATAGAAATGCGATTGGCACCATACGGATGGAGTTGGCTAATACCGATAGAATAGTGGCGAAGAACGTCCTTGAAAAAGGGGTTGGTGGAATACGGTTGTTGTCGAGCTCCAAAACTTTCTCGTAAACTGCAACCATTAACTCCGGTGGTTCATTAGCCCGTTGGCCATTCAAAGGGGCAATTGGGGAATACTGCTCAAGAGGGGGATATTGTTGCACGATTCGGCGAATCTCTGATTCGGTGATCGACGACTATATATCCGTGACGTTCTTATCAGAAGACATGGCAGATCGATGCAAGATTAAAAAATGTAAATAAAAGACGGAAGGAAAGAAAACACGGACCTTCGGATAACTGAATACGAATGGAAAAGTAAATGGCGGCCGGAAAAAGAGCAAAATTTGAAAATCAAGAGGAGCGTGTAAATCCAAAAAGGGTAATTTGCCTATTTATAGGCAAGTATAAATGAAAATGACATGGATAATTCTTCAGCGTACACGTGTAACAATCTAAGTGAGTTAACAATCGGCGTACAATATCAAATCTAGGCAGTTGCATACGTTGTCATCATTATCTCTAGGGTAAATAGTGACTGATGTTACCTCGGGTGAAGGAATTACAGTCAAAAGGACGATTTTTCAACTATACGAATATATTGCGTTCAATGCAAACTGCAGTTGGGTACACATACACGCATATAATGTCCTGTGTGTCTTGCCTATGCATTAAAATACACAATCCTAAGATCAGAGGTAATCATTGGGCATTATTCGGTGCTAATATTTTATTAGTTCGACACCATACACTTATTGGCATAGTATATAACATCAAACTGGGGGGACTTAATGATACGCATATCCGCAAGACTATGCGGATTGCGCATCCAAAGCCCTAGAACGTACATAAACTGCCATATAAGGCATGTAGCACGGGTATAGCCACACAATATGGGCCTATACCATCTGATGCGAGTTTCGTATACTTGCATAAGGATCTGGTACATTCTAGAAGAATGTACGATATAATCAATTCGGATTCTTTTCCTTAAATAACGAATGTTAGTTGGGATAAGATTGCATTTAATTAGGGAAGAGATTCTACCGAAACCCTAATTCGTGAGCCTATAAATACATAGCTCATAAACCCTAAATACATAGACGTTCACTTGTTTACTCATACGTAAACTACAGCATACAAATCTCTATCGTACGAACAAAGCTTCTTACGATCTTAAAGACTTTCAGGTATGTATTGAACTATAAAACATTCATGTCTTTGGGCCACTCAACCTCGTATGCTAGGTTGTTGGTGGACTCTCAAATCGGCCACCCTGTCGGAATCGAAACGATACCGATGTGGGTTATCCACGACCAAGCATCGAAGGTTCGAGTGTTGTTAGTCCTTAAACCCCTTTCATGCACTCAAGCGTAGGTTCACCTTGACCCCGTGAAAATATGCTTGATCACCCGGAATGATAGGGGATATTCTTATATGCATGGGACTTTTATTTCTGAGAAATGGAAATGAAATTCTTGTGGTCTATTAAAATGATGAAAATGATCGATTATGATAAACTAATGAACTCACCAACATTTTGGTTGACACTTTAAAGCATGTTTATTCTTAGGTATGAAAGAAATCTTTCGCTGTGCATTTGCTCATATTAGAGATATTACTTGGAGTCATTCAAGACATATTTCAAAAGATGTTGCATTCGAGTCGTCGAGTTCATCAAGATTATTACTAACTCGATTAAAGTTGGATATATTATGAAATGGTATGCATGCCATCAAATTTCAATGTAATGAAAGTTTGTCTTTTAAAAACGAATGCAATGTTTGTAAAATATATCATATAGAGGTCAAGTACCTCGCGATGTAACCAAATGTAATGTATTCGTCCAGATAGATTAGGACGGGTCTCTACAGGTGGTATCAGAGCGGTGGTCTTAGCGAACCAGGTCTTGCATTAGTGTGTCTAACTAGTAGTTGTTAGGATGCATTAATGAGTCTGGACTTCGACCATGTCTGCATGTCAAAAGTTTTGCTTATCTTTTCTTGTCGGAAATCATCTGCTTATCATCCTTAGGAAATTTCCAGCTTATCATTCTTAGTCTAGACACATCTTACTGCATTAATTGCATGAATATTGTATAGACAAATTCATATCTTAGCGTATCTGCTAATTCATATCTTAGCGTATCTGTTACTGTAGACCTTGCCTGACATATTTCGTAAATTCCTCCGTAATCTACGAAATCTTTTATTCTATATATATAGATATTCTATGTAATTAGAATACCATCCAATAGCCGGAAATCATTTCCTATCGAAAAATCCTTTACTCAATCATATGAAATGGAACTCGTCACTAGTTCAAGTTCTTCAGAACACGACAGCTATTCCGACATGGATGTTCACCTAAGCTCCGGAAGCAGCGTCACCAAAATGAATAAACCAATCAGCCATCCCCAATTCATCTGATCGGTTCGTAGCCTACTTAATCATTGTAGATAAGAAGAAGGTGATCCCTTCCATCCACCACATTCCCCTCTTGGCGAAGAACCTGAAGCACTTACCGGCGAACCTGACCGTAATACCATTTTCTCTCTCATTTCCAGAGTATCTCGTCATGCTTATATATTATCTCAAATTCTGGATCTTATTCGTCCGCTCGTCCGAACCGACAATCATACTGGTGTAATAGAATAAGTCAACGAGCTTCGCGCCCGAGTTGTAGCCTTGGAAAATATGGTGCAAAATGTACCAGCTTCAGCAACATCACCGGCACCAACAGTACCACCAACATCAATACCAGTACCACCAACAACAACATCCACATTAAACGCCTCAACACCACAATCTATACCTCAAACATAATCATCATTCTACATGACGTTCTACATCATTTATCTTCATTCGACATAGCAATTATGTATTCTTTAATGTTTTAGAGATTATATATTCTTGTTCTAATGGTAAAGCAAATGAGATTAATATCATATTAACTCATTAAATCTATACTACATCTGAAGAAAATATACATACATATATATTTTCATAAGGACTGTAATAAAATTCTTTTGTACAAAATATTAATTGTGAAAATTTTTAACGGGTAGGTAATACCCGAGAGATATATAAATTCACAATTAATATGTTACATACTTCGATTCTGATTCAGTAAATCATCCACGATACTCCCTACTTTCACAACTCTATACATTTGTTTATAAAAATCAAAACAACCATAATCATTCAAACCCAATTACACATTCTGATTTTGAAACCTCAAAATTCAATTCGAGATATAACCGGTATCACCACTCTTAGATTCCAACATCTTTCAAAGCTATACTTAGACTTCAAAACTGTGACAGAACAACATTTCTATTCATAAAATACTTGTATCATTCAAACTCCTAGAACATCGTATGATTACAAACTGTGTTTAAACCCTTCGAAATTCCTGAAGACACTTCAAATAATGAACAATCGAGATGATGATCCAATCACATGTTACCCACAGTCATGCACCTGAAAATCTCTCGAAACCAAAGTCATAGTTTAACACATACCTGTGTCAGACCCTTTGGCATTTATTAACAAAAAAAAATAACTTTGCGATTCCTTTTCAAATTAGCCAGTTTTGTCACAGCTCCAGCAAGTCAACTTCGACTTATCAGTTGAAACAGTCTTATTATAACCTCGATATATACGTTGCCCTTTCGTCATCGTTATCGGAGAACCTTTTATATTCCACCACAGTAGCAGTAAACTTACCAGCTACCATATTGATCTTGGATTTTTTTTTCCGAAAAATCATTATATTTATCAAAACCCCATCATTTACTCATCTACATCTTGTAACGAGAATTGCCATACGAATGATCGGGAATTAGCAATCAGTATTTTGAAATCTCGCAGCATGTCTACGCCAATAGTTATATGTGTACGTACAACGTCTATCTCTTGGACTTACATTCTTTGAATGTGAAGTTTCTGAAAAACACTCTAAACTGCGAACTAGTTCTCAAAATTTTGAAAAATGCTGATGAAGCAGCAAAAACTGTAAACGACCTTAACAGCCAAAAATTTGATGATAAAGAATAATGTGTTGGTAAAGCTCAGAAAAAGAGAAGGTTTGGAACTGGAAAACGGATTGAGCAAATCATGAAGGAGGCTGTGGACAAATCACAAAGACTAAACATGCCTTCAAAGAATCCAAATGATTCAGTATCTGCTGAAGTCAGTAACGAATACCTCGCTCCTGACTCTACATTTTTACGGATAAATCTTCATCATCATCCTTCAATATTAGAAATTCTAAGATATCATCGTATCTTTCATTATAAATATCCTCGATATTTCTGAAGATATTTTCATAACTATTCTTATCTAAAATCATTTATCCCTTCGTGATATCAGTGTTACATCAGAAAGGAAACTATTTTAGTTTCTAAATTCTAAAAAATTCGAATTTAAAATATGAATGTTTTCGAAGAAGTGTTGGAAACTGAAGCATGAGTTAGTATAATATAATGACACTTGATCAACGTGATTATATTACAGTAAGTCATGCTGAGTTTCTAATGGAACGTGATGATTCACAGACCATAACGTCATCACGTGCCATGTTACATAACTCTTTCATTCTGCTTAACTTGTGAACATATCAAGAAAGTATATTTCTATTCTCAGTGATTCAGGTAATTTGACAAATCAAATCGTGCGATTACGTTCTTTCTTGTTTAGAACATTAAATTCATTCGAGGTTCCATATTTACGAATTCTAGACCGTTACTCGCTTTACTAGAGATCGAGAAGATAATAAAAAGGCAAAGAGCTCCAAAATATAAGGGAAAATATAAAGCCCAATAACAACACCGAAATTACAAACCGTGGATATCAGTGCGTATAGCAATATAAAGACACGGGAGGATTATAAATACAATAATCCCTAGGGCATAGTAGAAATAAACAGATTCTTCCGGTGGAAGTTGGAAAAGAAGAACGATGATTACGATAGTCAGAATAAGAACAAGGATTAGAACCGGATTAAGCATTATTATAATCTTTTGGATATATGAACTGAGAAAGAAGGTATAGAAATAGTAAGAATAATGGAACAGAAGAGTTTAATTTATAAGGGAAATATCAGATAGAGTAATCGAGGCAGATCACTGTATTTAATTATAGAGATCTTAATTTCCTTGCTCGTCGAAGAATCAAATCTTTTAGATTTCAAAGATTTTATTTAAATTCCTTGAATTCCAGAAATTCAACCCTGACTACGTCAAAAGTTAAGACGAAACTTTATTTCATTCATTTCACTATTTTGTAATAGCTTTATTCGTACACTTCGAGTAATCGGATTTGTTTTATCTAATGATGATAAAACTATATTTATCAACTCATACTCATCATGAAAATATATTTATTGTCAGCCATGATGATCCCAATCAAATTTCGGGACGAAATTTCTTTAACGGGTAGGTACTGGGACGACCCGGAAATTTTCGACCAAATTTAAACTTAATCTTTATATGTTTCCGACACGATAAGCAAAGTCTGTTAGGTTGAGTCTCAAAAATTTTGAACTGTTTCATATATGCATTTGACCTTCGACTGCTCTCGACGATTCACGAACAATTAATTGTAAATAGATTTGTGTGTATTTAAATATATATGTATATATAAATATATTAACTTGGAAATTAACTTTAAATATTATATGTTGTTATATTAAAATTGAATATGTAAAATAAAATAAAAATATGATATTATGATAATTATTATTTAAAACATATCTATATATATAAATAAAGTATATTAAATATATATTTTGTGATTTTGAATCTATTTAGTAATCGACGATAACGCTCAATTGTCAATCGATTGATAGTATACGAGTTAAAAAGGAACTTATGTGATTTTACAATAAAAGGTGATCCGAAAATGAGTTATATAAGTTATAAGCTTATTAAAAGTATATTTAGGATCTAATTATTTAATTTTAACACTTTTTATATTTTACCCATAAATGAGAGGGACAGTTGATGTAATTTTTATTTATTAAATTAATGACTGAATTTTATACCATAATGACCAAAATAAATAAAGATATTTAATCTAAAAATTTGGGATTTTTATGAACACTTTTATACATTAACTGTTTAGCCATGGACACGATTTAGCCATCCGTGATAAACTGTTGGTAGAAGATTACAAGAATGAAGGCTGTTTGCTGTGTAACCACACGTTTTAATTATTAAATTATAATGTTATAATATATAATAGCGTTGAACATCACTACCATGAATATATTAGTACTATGCCTAATTGAATTACTGTGCTTAATTTAATCATTTGCTTTTCAATTCTGTATATAGATATATACATGTTCGTTCAATCTCAATCTATCCAACCACTTTTTCTTCTTTATATTTACCACTTTCACAATCACCCTCTATCCCTCTAATCTTGCTATTTCTTCCTTTAATCTAAAACAAGAACCCTCGGTTGTTTTTTTTTTTTTCTAATTTATGATTCTTTTCAAACTTAGCCACTACTTTTCCTTCTATCTGAATTCTTGGGTTACTATTTTAATTTTTCAATTCATGGGCACTACATATATTATATATGTATACATATAAATACATAGATGTTATATATACATGAAAATATCAACCTTCCTCATTTCGAACTACACCTCCACCCTAACCGATGAACCACCCATTTAATCATTAACAACCATTACAAATTGCTCATCTATGTTGCTTACTACTACAGTTCGATCACCATGATCTCACCATCTTGCCGAATCTCACCACCTTGGGTTAATTGATGAAAGTCGAGAACCATCACTTCAACAATCGAGCACCATCCACATTCGCCACCTATAACACCCACTACTAATTCTATTTCTTTTAATTTCCTTGTTCAAACAAAACCATCAACACCCCCATTGAACTATTGGTGTTACTCATGGTTCCTTTCCCGATCATCTTCGCTAAACAACCATCAAAAACCACCACCGTAGCTGCATGGATTCTGTTTACTTTCACTGATCAAACCACCATCGAACATCAAACCACCATCGAACAACTATCTACAGGTTAATCCATCATCCTATTCTATATTGAAAAACCAAACCATCAAATATATACAACCTGCGAATGATTCTGTTGCATACCACCATATTGTTACTGATCATAGCTGCTATAACCCGCCTACTTTAATACTTATGTTTCTGTTTCTCTTCTTTTTCTTCTACTCGAACAACACGATTACCAAATGCTTCTTCTACTTCTATTTCAGGTTCTAACAGCCATCCTACAACTCCATAATCACCTACGTATTAATCCTGTTTCTTGTTCAAACCCAACTACAACAAAACCAATTTAATAAAACCATTACGGTGAGGATAATACTGTTGTCTTTTCCAGCTGTCTAAACCATCGCCACCACCAAATTCTCTTTATTAATTGTTGTGGTTGTTAGTTTATAAAGAAAAAGGAATACATAATAGCACGCCTAGGATTCTTTTTCTTTAAGAGTAGGTAATTACAATATTATTGTTATAATGGAGGATGACAACAGAATGATGATATTAAAGTGTGGTGATGATCATTCGATTTTGATTATGATTAATTAATGGAGACTCTTGTTTTCTGTTTCGAATTCTAATTACAAAGCATGGGCCGTGTCCTAATTTCTTCCTTTGGGCCGATTAATATCAACCAATCCATCAACTTGGGCTGAGTTTCTTGTTGGGCTATTTAGTGGGCCAAAAGACTGTGTCTGAATTTCTTTTAAAAACCGCACGATCATTTTTATTCTCTCGATTGTTTCTATGGCGTGTTTTAATCAACAAAAAGGTTGTAATAATAATGATATTAGAAATAACATGGAAGATGATGGTAGTATAAGGATGATGACAATCGATTATGGTGTATGATATAGTGATCATGATATTGATGATAATGATCATGATAACCATTAAAATGATGCTAATCATATGGATGATTGTTGTTGATGATGAAAAAGAATGATGCTAGTAAGTTGATGATGAACATGATAATTATGAAGGATTATGCATGATAAAGGTTTGTATGTTGAAAACAAGATCGATGTATCATGAAAATGATAATCGAGTATTTATAATTGACGATGGTTTAATCCGAGAGTTTTGATGTTACAGAGGTTAGATGAATAATGATGATGACGAGTGTTGATTATGATTATAATCACAATGATGGTGATTATGAAGACGATGATAACGAATAATGAATTAAATATAATGATACACAAAATAATAAGACGATGTAGCATGGATATGATTATGATTCATTAATGATATGTGAAATAACGATAATAATAAATATGGTTAAGGATGTTATCGGGTTAGCGGGAGGTCGCGGGTTCAAACCCGGACTTGGGCATTTTTTTAAGGACTACTTCTTTGAGGTAGTTTACTTATTACTCATTACTATTATTATTATTATTATTATTATTATTATTATTATTATTATTATTATTATTATTATTATTATTATTACTATTACTATTATTATTATTATTATTATTATTATTATTATTATTAAAATGATAAGGTTAGGTTTGAAAATAAAAATTAGGATTAAGTTTATAATTTAAAATAGGTTAATGATATGATTATGATTGTTAAGAAAAAGTATGATTAAGTTTATGACAAATACCTATTATTATTTTTTGAAAATTATTAATATTATTATTATTAAAACTATTATTATTATTATTAAGTATCATTATTATTATTATTATTAGAATTATCATTATTTTTATCATTATTATTTTATTATCCCTATTATTATTATTTTTAACAATAATATTATTATTTTTACACTATTAGTATTATTATCATTTTTATTATTACTAGTATCATTATTAATATTATATTCATAAAAACCATATTATTATTATTATCATCAATATTACTACTAATATTATTACCATTACTACAATAAAAATTAGTCATATAGAAATATACTTAACTAAACCATATTAACATTTTATTATTTTAAAGTATATAAAATAAATACATTTAATTAAGTTATTAATGAAACACGTAATTTATTAAAATAACAAGTATATCACTAATGATATATAAATTCATTCGATTACAATTATATGTGTTAATATATATATAAATGATATAGGTTCACGAATCCGAGGCCAACCGTACTTTTGTTCAATGACGTCATATGTATTTTTACTACAAAATACAGTATAGTGAGTTTTATTTGCTCCCTTTTTAAATGCTTTTGCAATATATATTTTTGGAACTGAGAATACATGCGCTGCTTTTATAAATGTTTTACGAAATAGATATAAGTAATCGAAACTACATTATATGATTGAATGATCGAAGCCGAATATGCCCCTTTTGCTTGGTAGCCTAAGAATTAGTAAACCGATCTACTAATTGACGCGAATCCTAAAGATAGATCTATTGGGCCTGACAAACCCCATCCAAAGTACCGGATGCTTTAGTACTTCGATGTTGTTTTATCATGTCTGATGGATGTCCCGGAATGATAGGGGATATTCTTATATGCATCTTGTTAATGTCGGTTACCAGGTGTTCAATCCATATGAATGATTTTTTTGTCTCTATGCATGGGACGTTTATTTCTGAGAAATGGAAATGAAATTCTTGTGGTCTATTAAAATGATAAAAATGATCGATTATGATAAACTAATGAACTCACCAACCTTTTAGTTGACACTTTAAAGCATGTTTATTCTCAGGTATGAAAGAAATCTTTCGCTGTGCATTTGCTAATATTAGAGATATTACTTGGAGTCATTCATGACATATTTCAAAAGACGTTGCATTCGAGTCGTCGAGTTCATCAAGATTATTACTAAGTCAATTAAAGTTGGATATATTATGAAATGGTATGCATGCCGTCAACTTTCGATGTAATGAAAGTTTGTCTTTTAAAAACGAATGCAATGTTTGTAAAATGTATCATATAGAGGTCAAGTACCTCGCGATGTAACCAAATGTAATGTATTCGTCCAGATGGATTAGGACGGGTCTCTACATTCATCGTATCAACATCATCATCTAATCGGAGCTTCAAATTACTTGAAATTCATGCCAATAGCCTCGAAACAGCTTTTGTGAAGTATTAAGATTAAAAATCCACAACGATTTCACAATTCGATGAAGAACAGGGGTGGTTTTCATGAAGAACACCAAAAATGTGTTTTGTTCACATGAGTACATGTTTTGAAAGTATATAGCTTACATTGGTATTTTTTGGAGTATATAGCCTACATTGGAACAAGTTGCATGTTTTTTTTCCATGTCATATTAAAAAGAAAAAAAATTCACATAATCATTTTAACCGGTTTAGCTGGTAGCAAGTCATTTTTGTTGACATGAGTACACATTTTGAAAGTATATAGCCTACATTGGTATTTTTCTGATTATATAGCCTACATTAGAACAAAAATAAAAGTATATAGCCTATTTATAGCTTTAACCCTTTAATTAATAAGACTCTTTCTTGGTTAAAACTCACGTAAAACCTAGCCTATTAAGATCACTCAAAATCGCCTACACGATTGTAATATCACAATACCAATTCAATTACCACCTACACTCATATGTAGATGTTTAAAGGGTTAAAGCCAAAAATAGGCTACAAACTTACACAAATGTACCGATGTCGCCCACAAACCCATTTCCGGCCTACTGTCGCCTACAAACTTATAAAAAATGTGCTGATGTTAACATTTTGTTGCCGGTTACCCGCTGAACCAGTAAAGTTAATTATTTAACTTTTTTTATTCATTTTATATGTCCCGATGTCGCCTATATACTTTCAGTTGTGTCCCGATGTCACCCATATACTTTCAATTGTGTCCCGATGTTGCCCATATACTTTCAGTTCTGTTTCGATGTATCACCGACGTTCATGACTACTTAGAAGCCACGTAATCAACCATTTTGGTTGACGCTTAAAAAAAGTATTTTGTTTATATTAGCACATTTTTTATAAGTTTGTAGGCGACAATAGGACGGAAATGAGTTTGTGGACGACATCGATACATTTGTGTAAGTTTGTAGCCTATTTTTGACTTTAACCCATGTTTAAATCATTAAGTAATAAAGTACATGCTAGAACATTAATAAACTTACATAAACCTATATAATTGAGTTAAACAAATAGACCAAAAGATAGAACGATCCATAATCATATGTCTTATATTAAAGTGAACACCTAAAAACTTAGCCAAACATGTTCATGGAATAATCAATTAAACAAAAGATAACAAAAGAATTCATAATTAAATTACTAAAACTAATGAAAACTAAAGTACCAATGATGATCTTTGATCCAATCTTCAATCTTGATGTTAACCTCCTTGAAAAAGCACTTGAAACGGCCTTAAAACCCTTGAAAATTCGTAACCTTTGCTCCAAAATTCATATATGTCAAATAAACCAAAATATTTATAAATTTTTCTTAACTTGCTGGCCAAGACAGGGAAAGATGCGGCGCATATTTTTGCGCGTGCTAAAGAGATGCGGAGCATCCTGAAACTGATGTGGAGCATCGACACGATGCGACACATCTCTAAACTGATGCGGAGCATCGATTATTCACTGTTAATAAATTGATCTTTGGATGCCCAGTGGTGCGGAGTACCGATAACTGATGCGGAGCATCGATGGTGAAACATGCATTTTCACCAATTTTTCCACTTTGAAGCTGGAATCTTCAACAATATTGACCACAATACTTCCTTTTAACGTTCTTCGCTCGTAATTGACGTGTTAACTAAATGCTCATCAAATCTCTTTTAATTTTCTTAAAATCCAATTGTTAGGAACCGATAACGTTTAGATGGGTATTTATCTTCCGGCGACGGTTATTTTTTGGTTCTTTAGATGGGTATTTATCTTCCGGATAGATTGATTTGTTTGTTAGTGTTCTCTCGGTTATTTTTCGGTTTTTAAGCCTGTGATATTAATTATTTGTTTAGCGAGCTAATTTTTGGTTTTTGTTATAGTTAGCTCGGATTTGTTGGTTTCTAAGTTGTAGGATCTTTCATTTTTTAGACGAACCTTCTATTGTTATATTATAGTTTCTCGTTTTTCGTCAAAACAAGGAACCAATAACGTGAGTAAAAATATGTATAAAAGGCGCGTTATCATTTTTCTTCCAAGAATATAAATTAAATTAAGATTGATCTCTGAAATATAATTATGTTACAATATTGATCTAGACATGATGTCGTCTGATTCATAGACTCCAAGATCTAATTGTCATTATACTTGAAAGTGAACTCAATTATATTTATATCCTATATCATTTAACAAATACAATTCTATTAATTTATCTGTATATCTAAAAGATAAAGGAGAAGTGAATAGTGAACTTTCTAATCTTCACAAATTTACAACAAACTTTTAATTTTTTATAATTCACCCCCACCCTTCATAATATTTAACTTTATAACTTTTACAAACTTACCACAAACTTCTCACATTTAATAACTTACTTATAAAACTTCTCATTCTTTATAAATCGATCACATAACTTTTACTATCTAATAACTATTCATCATCTTTATTATTGTTTTCATTTTTATCATCATTGCTATTATTACTAATATATTATCATTATTATTATTATTTTATTATGGTTAAATCAATCACATAATTTTTTACTTTATTATCGTTTAACTATTTTTCTTATTACAAATTAAACACGTAACTCAATTTTTAATAACCGTTTTATTGTTATTTATATATATATATATATATATATATATATATATATATATATATATATATATATATATATATATATATATATATATATATATATATATATATATATATATATATATTATATAAATACTTTTTCTTATTTTATTAAATAATTTGTACTAATCGTTGATGTACGTCTCACTTTATTGATTGAGCATTTGAATTTTTTCTCTCGACAATACTAAAACTAAGCTTGATACAACTCAATCACATAACTATTTTGTGTCATTCCTCGACAAAACGAAAAATAAAACAAAAAAATTGATAAATAGTTATTTTCTCAATAATTAGCTATGTAATTAATGTTAATCAATGGTGAAGAACCGGCGCAAAGTCAGGTCGCCCAACTAGCTTGAACTATTTTACAATCTAAGCATATCGAAACCGACAGCCAACTATCTTCAAAAGCCCAATTATAACCGGAACGTATAGCAAACAAACTGTAACAACCATCCAAAATCCCAGTCCAACTCGAACAAGGACACCCAAATTACATATTACATTTTGAAAATACAATTTAGTAAATGTATAAATTTTGTTTATATAAAGCTTGTAACGTAGAAACTAAAGATGTACTACATTTTTTCTCTTCTTTCATTCCAGAAATTCACATTATTTATTAGTAACTTAATACGTTCTTTCGTATGCCTACACACCTACGCACGTATGACACGTCGCTTGTGATCCGGTTCCATAGTTTAATACGCTGATACGCTTGATTTTATATCGAGTAATAAATTATTACGTGTATAACGTGGCCATCCACGTGCAAAGACAGTTTGGTGAAACATCTTTCTCCACTGCAATCGCAATTGCAATTGTAAATTTGTAATATAATTTATATGTTTTAATAGGGAAGCACTTTTGAAGCAATTTTTAGAGGAAGTAAATTTAAATACATATTTTTTTAAATATTAAGATTATGTAAAAATTTTAACATTTAAAAAACACATTTTGAGATAAATGTTATTATTTTGATCAGAAAAAACTTTAAGAAATAACATTCATCAATAAATGTTATTCATCGTGATGCATATAATTTTTCAACCTTTTTTTTAGATTTTAAAAATTAGTGTTAAATATTAAGGTTTATAAATTAGGGTTTAAGGTTTAGATTTGGGGATTAGATTGAGTTTTTAACACGAACGGTTTAAAGTTTAAGATATTGAGTTTTGGGTTTAGGGACGAAACCCTAAACTCTATACTTTAAATCGGACTAAATTTTGAAAAACTTCACAAAAGATGAAGATGAAAAACATTCGAAGAATGACATGTATCACAATGAATGCTATCAAGAATAACATTTATCGATCAATGTTATTTTTTCGAGCGTTTTCTGGTCAAAGAATAGTATTTATCAAAGGTGTCTTTTTAAGCATTCATATTTTCACTTAATTTTAATGTTTGTGAAAATATTAAAAAAAAAATTAATATTCCCCTTCTCCTAAAAAGTGTTTCTCCCTTAATTACCCCCTATTATATATATATATATATATATATATATATATATATATATATATATATATATATATATATATATATATATATAAGAATAGTATTTATCAAAGGTGTCTTTTTAAGAATTCATATTTTCACTTAATTTTAATGTTTGTGAAAATTTAAAAAAAAAAAAATAATATTCCCCTTCTCCTAAAAAGTGTTTCTCCCTTAATTACCTCCTAATATATATATATATATATATATATATATATATATATATATATATATATATATATATATATATATATATATATATATATATATATATATATATATATATATATATATATGGTCCCTTAGATAACAACAAGAGTATTGTAGAGGGTGGTAAATACAATTCTTTTTACTTGAACAAGTTATATAACAGTTAAGTGTATTTAAACAGATAATTAAATAAGAGTCTTAGGTAATTTTCAACGTTATTCTTTTATTGATATAAATCTCAAAGAATCACAACTGTTCAAAGGCGGAATAAACAGTTGGTTGATACAGATTACACTTAAGGTTAGCTAAAGAGGGTATCTTAAAGCTTTTACAAGTTTGGACTCTATTTAATAAACTCACACCACTAAATATTACAATAGCGGAAACATCTATTTATAAGATTCCTATTCTCCATGTAATTGATCTACTGTCTACTAGTGGATAGGATGTCTGTACTTGTGTAGACAACATCATCAGAGAGTGTGCTCTCTTTCTTTCCTCTTTGGTAGCTATTTGCAGGAACACCCCAATTATATTTGGCATCACTATTTGAATAAAAAAAATAGAATGTTAGGTTCCCTAGGCGTTGACAAAGTAAAAACTCATGTCTGCACATGCGTTAAACTTATGCATTCCCACGTGGTCTTGTAAGGTCACTTGTCAGTCGCCGACACGTGTCTTTTTCTATTCAACTTTGTCTTCGACTTCTGTTGAATAGTATAATTGATGTAGATCATACAGAAAACTATTATGCTTTTAATGGAGCATAATTTTTCTAAGTGATGTATGCTGCTACCAGATATACTGGTTCACTTGATCTTCATAATTTGTTGGGCACACATCCTGTGCTGATTGAAGAATATTGTCTACCTTGTGCTGGTAGACCAGGCAACATACTGGACACTTGACACAGCAACAAATGCTGTCTATACATAAATAAACCGATGTTGACTGCACATAATATTTTAGTGTATATAATGCGGTTTTGTCATAAATAAATCCTTAAACATTTTGGGGACCTAACTATATATATATATATATATATATATATATATATATATATATATATATATATATATATATATATATATATATATATATATATATATATATATATATATATATAATCCATAGCTAAGCAATAAATGGGGTACAAATCGGATAAGTGAATATGAGCCTCACATTTTAAATTTTTTAATTTTATACTAAAAAATGCAGAGGGGTATTTTGGTCATTTTCATAATTTAATTATCGCATCTCTTTTTTTATCAGCATTTGAAAATTGAAAATCCTTCCCGCCCAATTTTCATAAACCCTAAATCAATCTTACAGCCCGTAGTTCTGAATCAGTTCTTAAATTCAACAACTTGTGATGGCTAGAATAGTGTTGATGATCGGAGAACCATCGGTAAAAACTCTAGTATGGAATTCAGATCTTCGCGGTTGTAACGACCCAACTTCGTTTTACCAAAAACACGACTTAATTTTTTTTTAACAGGCCATCTGGACGGCGTCCAGACATCTGGACGGCGTCCAGTAATAAAGGACACGACAGCGTCCAACAATCAGGACGGTGTCCAGTAACTCTAAAATGTTCTGTGACATAACACACCTAACCCACATTATACTGGACGGCGTCCAACCAATCTGGACGGCGTCCAGGATACCTGATCAGTCCCAAAACTTAAAAAATTTCACTTAACACTCCAAAACACTACCAAAACGAATTGTAACAACCCAATCAAGTTTCACATCAACAAAATGTTATATATAAGTGTTTACACCACAAAATACGGATTAAGACTCAATATGAAATGTCTCGTTCATATTGATTATAAACGTTCCATATTAATTGATTTCGTCGCGAGGTTTTGACCTTTATATGAGACGTTTTTCAAAGACTGCATTCATTTTTTAAAACAACCATAACCTTTATTTTATCTATAAAGGTTTAAAAGCATTACGTAGATTATCAAATAATGATAATCTAAAATATACCGTTTACACACGACCATTACATAATGGTTTACAATAAGAATATATTACATCAAAAATAAGTTTCTTGAATGCAGTTTTTACATAATATCATACAAGCATGGACTCCAAATCTTGTCCTTATTTTAGTATGCAACAGCGGAAGCTCTTAATAATCACCTGAGAATAAACATGCTTAAAACGTCAACAAAAATGTTGGTGAGTTATAGGTTTAACCTATATATTATCAAATCATAATAATAGACCACAAGATTTCATATTTCAATATACATCCCATTCATAGAGATAAAAATTATTTACTTGTGTCTATTTCGTAAAACATTTATAAAACTGCATGTATTCTCATCCCAAAATATTAGATTTTAAAAGTGGGACTATAACTCACTTTCACAGATTTTTACTTCGTCGGGAAGTAAGACTTGGCCACTGGTCGATTCACGAACCTATAACAAATATGTACATATATATCAAAGTATGTTCAAAATATATTTACAATATTTTTAATACATTTTAATGTTTTAAGTTTATTAAGTCAGCTGTCCTCGTTAGTAACCTACAACTAGTTGTCCACAATTAGATGTACAGAAATAAATCGATATATATAATCTTGAATCAATCCACGACCCAGTGTATACACGTCTCAGGCTAGATCACAACTCAAAGTATATATATTTTTGGAATCAACCTCAACCCTGTATAGGTAACTCCAACATTACTGCATATAGAGTGTCTATGGTTGTTCAAAATAATATATATACATGGGTCGATATGATATTGATGTCAAAGCAGAGGGGTATAAAATACTATTAAATTTTAGCAGGAAATACTATTAAATACGATACAATTTTACACAAGATATTTATTTATTTATAGAATGGATATACTTAAACCTTGCTACAACACTTATAGGCAGTGTACCTAATCGTACAGTAGTGTAGTTTTTAGTAAGTCCGGTTTGTTCCACAGGGAAATCTTTAAACAAAGCTCAACGCTATATTAGTTAACTTTTATAAAAATACAAATATATATATATATAGGTAATATTATTATTATAAAGGGGGGTTTTTACCGTTTAATGACCGGTTTGTCGATTTTAAAACTTTAGTCGCAGTTAAAACCTAATGTAAAATATAAAATAAATACAAGACTTTAAATTAAAGCGTAAAGTAAATAATGATAATGAAATTGCGAATAATAAAAATGCGATAAAATTAAATTGCGATAATTAAAAAGTACGATAATTAAAAGTGCGATAAAATAAATAAAAGTGCGATAATTAGAAGTGCAATTAAATATAAAATAAAGGAAATTAAATATGAAATAAAAGAATTATGCTTATTTAAACTTTCGTAATCATGATGTTTGACGTGTTGATTTTAGTTTTATGCCCATGGGTTAATTGTCCTTTGTCCTGGATTATTCAATATGTCCGTCTGGTTTTTGTCCATAACAGTCCATCAGTCATAAATATAAATTGCAAGTGTCCTTGTCAAATTATTATTATACCCGAAGTTAAATATTCCAACTAATTGGGGATTCGAATTGTAACAAGGTTTTAATACTTTGTTTAATGAATACACCAGGTTATCGACTGCGTGTAAACCAAGGTTTTACTACTTTGTTAACAATTACACCAATTACCCTTGAATGTAATTTCACCCCTGTTTTAATTATTCTAGTGGCTATTAATCCATTCCCGTGTCCGGTTAAATGAACGATTATTCGTACATATAAATACCTCGCCCATCGTGTCCGATCGAGTGTATATGGTAATTTATAGGGACGCCCAATTGTAAATCTTTATATTAACATTAACAAACTTTCATTTAGTTAAACAAATATAAAGCCCATTAATAGCCCATAGTCTAGTTTCCACAAGTGTCGTTCTTTTGTCCAAACCCCAATTATGGTACAAAGCCCAATTACCCAATTTTAATAATTAGCCTAACATCATGATTACTTCGTTTTAAACAAGTATAATAATAACTTAGCTACGAGACATTAATATAAAAAGGTTGAACATAACTTACAATGATTAAAAATAGCGTAGCGTTACACGGACAGAATTTCGACTTACACCCTTACAACATTCGCTAACATACCCTTATTATTAGAATTATAATTAAAATTAAAATATAAATTATAAATATAAATATATTACGTATATATTGAGAGAGATTGAGAAATAAGATGTTAAATTCGATCAGAATTCGGTTGGCTTTATAGCCAGAAGTGAAATTTGGGGCTCCGCGACTCGCGGCAAAATGCCCCTCAAACTCCGCGAGTCGCGGAGAGGTATTTACAATTCACTCCCTTGGAGTTTCCTGCTGCCGACGGTTTTTATTATATATATATAATATATATATAATTAATATAATTAATTATATATTATATTATATTTATATACATAGTTAACTTGTAATTTTTAGTCCGTTGCGTCGAGCATTAAGAGTTGACTCTAGTCCCGGTTCCGGATTTTCGAACGTCCTCGCGTACAATTTAATATCTTGTACTTTGCGTTTTGAATCTTGTACTCTTGTGATTTCGAGACGTTTCTTATCAATAATTGGAACCTTTTTGATTGTCTTTTGTTCTTTTGAGCTTTTTGGTCGTTTGCGTCTTCAATTCGTCGAATCTGTCTTTTGTCTTCACCTTTTATTATTTAAACGAATATCACTTGTAAATAGAACAATTGCAACTAAAAGCTTGTCTTTCTTGAGGAATAATGCTATGAAATATATGTTCGTTTTTAGCATTATCAAATATTCCCACACTTGAGCGTTGCTTGTCCTCAAGCAATATTGTCTTGAAATACTAGAATCACTTCTTTATTCTTCACACTTTGTACATCAGTGATTTCTATATGGCGGTATAAACAATGGTAGTAACGATATGGTTTACAGTCCCACATGACTATAAAAATTTAGATCCATTAAGGAAATTGGATCTTTATGAAAACATTTGATCTTTTGAAATCTAGTTTTTACCCTAGATAAGTTTTTCGGGATAACCCTTTACCGGTGTTTGCAAAATATTTTTGTGGGTTTTGTGGGTTTCAGATTTGAAAATTTTAGCTCAAAACTTGCGGTTTTGTGTTACCCACTTGCTAACCTTGTATTTGGAAAGCAACACGTCCAGTTTACTTGTTCCGTATATTACCTTTCGGCAAACTACCGTCCGGTTGTAAAGGAAAGCGTTGAACAAGCAACTGTTTAAGGCAATGTCCCGTGACATGCTTTTGATTATGGTCTATAACGTGTCGGACGCAATTACTATCCTTGGTAGGAGCAATAGTAAAGCTCATCCTATGATTTTTCGGTCTGGCACAAGGTTCTGTCTTTGACCATGTTATGCAACCACCGTTCTTACGGTTGACACCCGATTTAGTTCAGGTGACCTAATGAATTCCAGGTGAATTCCTAGGATTTTACGTTCAATGGTAATGAACGCATTGAAAATAGGGTTTTCAGAAAACAAATCGGTTTATAATTTTGATCAAAATATTTTCTCGTTTAAGCTCGAGTTTAGATATCATTGAATTCCATGAGTTTGTAATTCTCAATCTTTAAGGTCAATCTCTAGGATTGAGTAATATCAGTCTTAAAAGCTGATTTTTAATCTTTAAGGAGATTATCCTTTCTGGGGATCTGATTCATTAGTCTTATCCAGCTAATTTGCATGGTGCCCCCCCATTGTACGAGATAAATCCTTCTCATGGTTAGGATAAATCTGACCACTTGACGACCCTGTTTAATGCTGAGGTCCGTGGATTTCCTGCTGATTTTAGTGATGACTTTTCTAGATTTTTCGTCAACCTACAGCTGGTCTGAACGACAACTTCATGACCTAAATCAAGAAGCGCGTGTCTTTTTCGGAAGACTTTACTTCCTTTTAATGATGGAATTGATTCATCGTGTAGATCCATCTCTTCTTTTCTTTCATCGGGTAAAACAGTTTAGTTTAGTCCAAAGCAAAAGTATTTTCAGTTATTTGTTACAGATATATGTGACATATGTTTAAAATAATTTGGTAAATTTTCCCACACTTGGCTTTTTATTTTTCTTTTTATCGTCCTCTATTCCATTTTAAATGAATTTTAACATTTTAGTTTGTTTCTCAATTTATGTCCTTTCCGAGGTAACAATAATTTCGGTGTTAAAACCTAGTTTTATCGTTCATAAATGTGTATAAACATGATTTTAATTCATTTAATTGAAAATTTTGAAAAATTTTACTAGAATTGGGTAGTCAGTATATAAGACTAGGGCTGTTCTTTTTTATCAGAGAGCACTAGATTCTAATACAACTACTGCTTTACTAGTATTTTTAATGGTAACCAAGTGTTTAATATAAAAATTTTAAAATCCGAAAGAATTTAACCCCTTCCCACACTTAAGATCTTGCAATGCCCTCATTTGCAAGAAATCAGTAACAATTTAAATTATTGAGGGTGATTTGTGTGAAAATGATTAAATTTTTACCAAAGTTTCCAAATATATTGGCGTTTGTTTGCTGAATGATAAATGGTGCACATCATTTGTTCATTCCGTCTTGTTGTTATTTCACATACATGTTGCATCATTGTCGTCAAAATTACTTGCTTTTGCTGAACTTAATGCCAGTCTTTGAAAACGCGTTGTTTTACCCTGTTGTGTACATAAGATAAACTGCAAACATATATACATATTTTTGAAGTTTGGTTTATTACCCCACATTCAAAAATTATTAAAATCTAAGAATAAAAGTTAGAAATTATAAAAATGATTACAATATAAACAAAAATATTAAACATATCAATAATTACAAATTACAAAATAATAAAACAAAATAAGTAAACTAAGGATGATATTGGTACCAATAGGGGTTCCACGCATAACCATAAGTGCTATAGAATGCTTCGGCAGGGTCATACGTAGGATATGGTGGCTGCATCTCTATCGACCAAGGAGGGAAGACGGGTTTCGGTGTAGGAATATAGTTTCTACCTATATGTTGGCAATGCGCTATGATCTGGTTCTGATGAACTTGCCAATCTTCAAATGCTCTCTGTCTAGCATTTTCGTATTCCTGAGAAGCTATAAACCTATGAATTTCTTGCCCCCCTCCTACATTACCTTGTTCCTGGTTTCTCTCTACCTGTGGATGTCTACCATTGTATCGTACTGCGGCGTTATTTCGCCGCTTCAACACTTTCGCACCATGGTATACATTTAAACCTATAGTGTCGCGGGGTTCCGGCTCTTCTACTAATAATCCCCCCCGACTTATATCCACACCGAGATATTCACCAATCAAAGTAATAAAAATACCACCTCCTATTATGCTATGTGGACGCATCCCTCGAACCATAGCTGATAAATAATAACCCACACAATATGGTATACTTACAGCGCTGTGTGGGTCTCGAATACACATATGGTAAAACAAATCTTGTTCATTTACCTTTTCTTTGTTTTTACCCCTTTGTGTAATCGAATTAGCTAAAAACCTATGTATTACTCTTAATTCGGCTCTATCTATATCCAAATAAGAGTAGTTTCCTCCTTTGAAACGGTGATGGCTTGTCATTTGACTCCACACACCGTGTGTATCAAAATTCTCATCTATTTTCCTACCGTTTAGTATCAATCCTCTACAATCGGCAGACGCTAATTCCTCAGGCGTATATATACGTAAAGCCTGAGCCATGTCCAGTAAAGACATGTGGCGCATCGAACCGCCTAACAAAAATCTAATAAAAGAACGATCGGTTAAACTAGCTACCCGATCATTCAACTCTATACTACATAACAACTCTTCACACCATACTTTATATACAGGTCTGCGTATGGTGAATAAACATATCCAGTCATTAAAATAAGAATTACCATACCTCTGTACCAGTAATTCCCTAATTGGCCCGGCCAATTCTACAGCTTCCAAGGGTCCCCATTCTATGACCCTCGGTACCTCAACAACCTTGGAATGAAGAGTATGCAAACCCCGTTGATATTTTGGATAATCTATCCAAAGTCTGTCAAATCTCAGGTTCGGGTGCAACTGTTCCAAATGCATATCTGAAAAGGTCATGACTGGATGAGGTACATCCTGCTTGTAGTAGTTATCTACCTCCTGTTGTTCCAAGTTCTCAGCTGGAGCATGGCGGGCTTGGGATGAAGATTCACCCCTTTCATTCTGCAAAACACATCAAACACAAATTTTGTGCATCCAAATATGCATTAGTGTCAGCAAAATCATCAATCAAAATAATTACAATGACATTATCAATTTATATCAAACTTTAAGCTTATTTCCACATTTTTATCAAATCTACACTTTTTCAAATAAGCATATACGAAAATTTTCGCCAAGTTCATAAGCATTCAACTCAAATAACATGTCAAAATAATCATTACTAGCAAATAAACAAGTCTCAAATGGCATTATCTTTCAAAAATCAAGTTCATGAATTTTGGACTTGAAAAAGTCCACTTTAATTCTCAAAATCATGTTTAGGCTCAAAGTTTGGATCATTTAACTACCTAGACATGTTACACTACTCAATTTAGCAACAATTCATGACAAAAATCGGCCATAACCTGTTTATATCAAAAAGCCCCAAATTGCTCAAGAACACAAACCCTAGATTATTCAAAATTTGAAGTTTAAGGCTTCTAATCATGTTAACAAGCATCAATCTAGGTTATACATGCATAATATACTAACAATTTAACACTAATTACACTAAAAATTAACAAAATTCAAATTATGAAAATATGCTCAAGAACACACTAAAATTCGGATTTAAAGGTGATTTGGGGTGTAATTGTACCTGTTTTCTTGAGTAATTCTTAGATAAGATCCTCCTCAACATGATTGTAGTGAAAAATTTGAAGATTAACGGTGAAAAATCGAGTTTTTGGGATGATTTTCGTGGGTTTTCTCGGGTTTTTTCGAAGTGCAGTATGTGTGTGTGTGTTATTCTGTTCCAGCTCGTTCCTTTTATTTTTTTTTTTTCTGTATTTTCATACCACCGCGAGTCGCGGAGGTTTGCACTGTAAACTCCGCGAGTCGCGGAGTTTACCCTTTTTTTTTTTTTTTTTTTTTTTTTATATAATCTTTAACTTATAAAACAATCAAGTATTTAATTTTAAAATTTTGTTTCCCTTGTTATTTAGGACGAGGTCGTTTCGGATCGATGTCCTAGTCCGTCCCTCGACAAAATTTTAAAATTTGTCTTTTTGTAGCGATTGTTTTAAAAGCTAAGATTTTTGGGTTTTTTTAATTTTTTTGGCATACTTTAAATCAATAAGATTAAAAATAATGATAATAAAAGTTCTCGTCCCTCCCTCGGGTAAAGCAATTTCGGTTCAAAGACCTAGTCTTCAACTTACGACGAATTTTAAAATCATATTTTTAACTTAATGAGATAAAGTAAATTTTTGTTTTTAAATTCACACAACATAAATATAAAATTCATAATTAATATTAAAAATTAAAAATTCATACCAAACTTAAAATTTGAAATGCATAAAATTAAAATTTCATATTTTAAAAATTAAAAATTCACACCAAACTTAATTTAAAAATTCATATTATAAATTCATACCAAACTTATATTAATTTTTTAAATATTTACAATTTTAAATATATTGTTTTTATAAAATTTACAATATTAATTTAAGATTTAAATATTAAGATTAAAAACATGGTAAAAATAAAATTAAAAATCTTTTTGTCTTTTTATCCCACTTTAATCAGTCAAATATTATCAAAAATATGCGCCCCTCTTTTCGGTAAAGTAATTTCGGTTCCAAGACCTAATTTAACTCATGACGAATTTTTGAAATATTTTGGGTTGATTGTTTAAAGATATTTATACCTTAAGAATAAACGTTAAATTTCGCAGTGATGTAATAAATTTTTGAATGATATCAATAATTTCGGTCGCCAAACCTAATTTTATTTAATACCAATTTAATACTTTTTAGCGAACAAATTAGCGTTTATTATCAAAAGGTTAAAAATAAAAATAAAAATAAAAACTGTACAGACATACCTGTGAAATAGATTTCTTAGTTATATGATCTATTATATTCATAAGATAGTCGGTTTAATTGGTTTTCCATGGCTGCATAGGCGTAACCTCGAGCATTCATTGTCTTTTCTTCTAAACATATGAACGGTCCGTCTCTGCATAAAGTAACAAATTCTGTATTTGAATAGGTTTGATTATTTGAACATTTACCTCCATGTGACCATTTTCCGCATTTGTGACATCTTTCTAGGTGTCGTGCTCTTCTTTTCGCTGCGGATTTTGATTTTCCTTTACCAAATTGTAACTTATTATCTTCGCATCTGGATCCTTTTCTAACTCCGTCCATTCTTTCTCTGATTACTGATACTATTTCACTCGGGAGTATGTCATTATTACGTTTAGTGATCAAAGCGTGTAGCATTAGACCATGGTTTAGTTCACAGGCAGTCTTCATTTCGTAAAAACCTAAAAAAAATAAAAATTAAGAATGGGGGGAGAAGACTAGTTCTTTAGGGTCTGCTAGGGAAAGACCATACGTGTTCCATTTTCGAGAACTACACGAAAACAGACAATCTAACTCTAACAGAAATATATATTATCCTTTAAAGACTTGATTCTCCCCACACTTAGTTAGCTGTGGTGTCGAAATTGTGATTAACTTCGTTGTCGACTTCCATCGGACCATGTATGTAATGTTTAACTCTGTGACCATTAACTTTAAATTCAATCCCATTTGAATTTATTAATTCTATCGTTCCGTATGGGAAAACTCTTTTGACTATGAATGGTCCAGACCATCTTGATTTCAATTTTCCAGGAAATAGCTTGAATCGTGAATTGAAAAGAAGAACTCTGTCTCCTTCTTTAAATTCTTTTGAACTTCTGATTCTTTTATCATGCCATTTCTTCGTTCTTTCTTTATAGATTAACGAATTTTCGTATGCTTCATGTCTTAATTCTTCTAATTCGTTTAGTTGACTTAATCGTAGACGTCCGGCTTCATGTAAATCAAGATTACATGTCTTCAAAGCCCAAAATGCTTTGTGTTCAATTTCTACTGGAAGATGACATGCTTTTCCATAAACAAGTCTAAAAGGTGTGGTTCCAATTGGAGTTTTGTAGGCTGTTCTAAAAGCCCAGAGTGCATCCTCCAATTTAATGGACCATTCCTTCGGATTTGATCCTACGGTTTTCTCTAGAATACGTTTTAAAGCTCGGTTGGTATTTTCAACTTGTCCACTTGTTTGTGGATGATATGCGGTGGAGATTTTATGAGTTACTCCATATCTTTTAAGAACTTTCTCAAGTTGATTATTACAGAAATGAGTACCCCGATCACTTATTAAAGCTTTCGGTGTTCCAAACCTTGCAAAAAGACGTTTTAAAAAGTTTACTACAACTCGTGCATCGTTAGTTGGGAGAGCTTGTGCTTCCGCCCATTTAGATACATAATCAATGGCTACGAGTATATATAGATTATTATGAGATTTTGGAAATGGACCCATAAAGTCAATACCCCAAATGTCAAATACTTCACATACTTGGATGACATTTTGTGGCATTTCATCACGTTGACTTATTTTTCCGGCCCTTTGACATGCATCACAGGATTTGCAAAGAAGGTGTGCGTCTTTGTAAATTGTAGGCCAATAGAATCCAGCTTCATAAACTTTTCTTGCTGTTAGTTGAGGCCCATAATGCCCTCCTGTTGGTCCTGTGTGACAATGGTTTAAAATTTTACTAGCTTCATTTCCAAATACACATCGGCGTATTATTCCATCGGGACAACTTTTAAACAGATGTGGATCTTCCCAGAAATAGTGTTTTATATCACTGAAGAATTTCTTTCGTCTTTGGTACGATAATCCTTTTTCAAGGAATCCACAAACTAAGTAGTTTGCATAGTCTGCAAACCATGGGATTTCTTTATAATCTATCTTCAATAGATATTCATCAGGAAAGTTGTCTTGTATGGTCGATTCATTTAGAACTTCTAATTCGGGATTTTCAAGACGAGAAAGATGATCAGCGGCGAGATTTTCTGCTCCTTTTTTATCTCGGATTTCAATATCAAACTCTTGTAAGAGTAAGATCCAACGGATTAATCTTGGTTTAGCATCTTGTTTTGAAAATAGGTATCTAAGAGCAGAATGGTCGGTATAGACCACCGTTTTTGCTAGAACGAGATATGATCGAAATTTGTCAAAAGCAAAGACAATAGCAAGGAGTTCTTTTTCAGTAGTTGTATAGTTCGTTTGTGCTCCTTGTAACGTCTTACTAGCATAATATATAGGTTGAAATCGTTTTTCAATCCTTTGTCCTAAAACGGCTCCCATCGCAAAATCACTTGCATCGCACATTAGTTCAAATGGTAGATTCCAATTTGGTGTTATCATGATCGGTGCATTAGTGAGTTTTTCTTTAAGAATATTAAAAGATTTGATACATTCATCTGAAAAGATGAATGGCGCATCCTTTTCTAGGAGTTTATTCATAGGAGTGGCAATTTTAGAAAAATCTTTTATGAAACGTCGGTAAAAACCGGCATGCCCTAGAAAACTCCTAACTCCTCTAACATTTGTGGGATGTGGAAGTTTAGCAATTACATCTACTTTAGCTCTATCCACTTCAATTCCTTCTTTTGAAATTTTATGTCCAAGAACGATGCCTTCTTTAACCATAAAATGGCATTTCTCCCAATTAAGCACTAGATTTGATTTTTCGCATCTAATTAGCATTCGTTCCAGATTAACTAGACATGATTTAAATGTATCACCGAAGACTGAAAAGTCATCCATGAATACTTCCATGCATTCTTCTATCATGTCGTGAAAAATCGCCATCATACACCTTTGAAAGGTTGCAGGGGCGTTACAAAGTCCAAATGGCATTCTTTTGTAAGCAAAAGTACCATAAGGGCACGTGAATGTGGTTTTCTCTTGATCTTCGGGTGCTATTGGAATTTGAAAATATCCGGAAAATCCATCTAGAAAACAATAGTAACTATTTCCGGCTAATCTTTCCAACATTTGATCTATGAAAGGTAAGGGAAAGTGATCTTTTCTGGTGGCGTCATTTAATTTTCTATAATCAATACATACACGCCATCCTGTTACAGTCCTAGTAGGAATAAGCTCATTTTTCTCATTTGTAATGACAGTCATGCCACCCTTCTTAGGCACGCATTGAACTGGGCTTACCCATGGACTATCAGAAATTGGATATATCAAACCTGCATCTAGCAGTTTAATAATTTCCTTTTTAACTACATCTTGCATATTAGGATTTAGTCTTCGTTGGCGTTGCACATACGTTTTATGACCTTCTTCCATAAGGATTTTATGTGTGCAATACGAAGGACTTATTCCTTTAATATCATGAATCTTCCATGCAATGGCTGGTTTATGAGCTTTCAACACAGAAATGAGCTGTGATTTCTCATTTTCAGTAAGAGAAGACGATATTATTACAGGTAATTCAGATTCACCATGTAAATAAGCGTATTCCAAATGATTTGGAAGTGGCTTTAACTCTAATTTCGGAGGTTCTTCTATCGATGATTTGTATCGATATCTGTCTTCTTCTTTTAGCATTTGAATTTCTTCTGTTGTTGGTTCATATCCATTAGCTATAAGTGTAGCTAACATTTCAGCTTCATCAATTGGTTCATTTCCTTCTCCTAAAGAACATTCTCCTGTTCCTTGTAATTCTGGAAATTCTTCTAATAATTCTGCATGTGCATCTATAGTTTTAATATAATAACATGTATCATCTGCAGATTGTGGTTGTTGCATTGCTCTATCAACTGAAAAGGTAACACTCTCATCCTCTATACTTAGGGTCAGTTTCTTACCGAACACGTCTATCATTGCTTTAGCCGTGTTTAAGAATGGTCTTCCTAATATGAGAGGAACTTGAGAATCTTCTTCCATGTCTAAAACAACAAAATCTACTGGGAATACTAAAGTACCAACTTTAACTAGCATGTTCTCCATTATCCCTCTAGGATATTTTATTGATCTATCGGCTAGTTGTATGCTTATTCTGGTTGGTTTCAATTCTCCAAGGTCTAGTTTAGCGTATAGTGAATACGGCATTAGATTTATACTAGCACCTAAGTCTGCCAATGCTTCTATTGAACTAAGACTACCCAGAAAACATGGAATTGTGAAACTTCCTGGATCAGATAGTTTTTCTGGTATCTTATTCAACAGCACTGCTGAACAATTAGCATTCATAGTAACAGCCGAGAGTTCTTCCATTTTCTTTCTATTCGTGATTAGATCTTTCAAGAATTTAGCATATCTTGGCATTCCTGAAATCACATCAATGAAAGGAAGATTTACATTTATCTGTTTAAACATATCCAAGAATTTGGATTGCTCGGCTTCAAGTTTTTCTTTCTTCATTTTACTTGGGTAAGGAAGTGGTGGTTGGTATGGTTTAACATAAGGTTTATCCTTAACTGTGTTATCTTCATTAACCTTTTCAACTACCGGTTCTTTTTCCTTATCTTGATCAGGTTGTGGTTCTTGTGTAGTAGGAATAGTTTCATCAGAAGTTACAGGTATTTCAGGTGGTTTAAGTGTTGTACCACTTCTTGTGGTAATAGCTTTAGCTGTTTCATTCCGGGGGTTAGCATTTGTATCACTTGGTAGACTTCCCGGTTTTCTTTCACCTATTAACCTTGCTAGGTTACTTACTTCTTGTTCTAGATTTTGAATAGAAGCTTGTTGATTTCTAAATGCTTGAGCATTTTGTTCATTAGTTTGTTTTTGAGATGTGAAAAACTGCGTTTGAGTTTCAACTAGCTTCGTCATCATATCTTCTAAATTTGGCTTTTTATCATCGGTTTGTTGTGGTGGTTTGTTTTGAAAATTCGGTCTTTGCTGATTATAAGTATTATTGGATACTTGTTGATTGCTAGGACCTTGTTGGTTGTTGTATGGAATATTTCGGTTATAATTCTGGTTTTGATTGTAAATTGGTCTTGGCGGTTGATAATTATTCTGATAATTATTTCCAGGCCTTTGGTTTATGTATGAAATATTCTCTCTTTGTTCCATTGTTAATTCAATACTGAGACAATCTTTTGTCAAATGTGGTCCTCCACACTGCTCACAACTAATTCGTATAGCATGAATATCCTTAGTCATCTTTTCCATTCGTCTCTCGAAAGCATCTATCTTTGCGGAAATGGAATCTAAGTCATGGCTAGAATCGGCTCTAGCTGCTTTAGATGATCTAATGATATCTTTTTCTTGGTGCCACTCATGTGAGTGGGAAGCAGTGTTATCAATAATTTTGTAAGCATCAGTTTCGGTTTTCTTCATAATAGAACCACCAGCTGCTATATCTATGTCTTTTCTTGTAGTGATGTCGCATCCTCGGTAAAATATTTGTACTATTTGACAGGTGTCTAAACCATGTTGCGGACATCCTCTTAACAACTTTCCATATCTTGTCCACGCCTCATATAGAGTTTCATTTGGCTTCTGTGTGAACGTAACAATTTCTGCTTGAAGTCTTACTGCTTTAGATGCAGGAAAAAATTGTTTAAGAAATTTATCAATTAAAACGTCCCATGTATCGATCGCCCCTTCAGGTAACGATTCCAACCAATCTTTGGCTTCTCCCTTTAAAGTCCAGGGAAATAACATGAGATATATTTGTTCATCCTCCACTTCTCGTATTTTAAATAGTGTGCAGATCCTATTAAAGGTACGTAGATGTTCATTTGGATCTTCCTTCGGCGCACCACTAAATTGGCATTGATTAGTCACCATGTGTAGAATTTGTCCTTTGATTTCATAATCTGGCGCATTAATGTCTGGATGAGTAATTGCGTGACCTTGGCCAGTGCGTTTAGATCTCATTCGGTCTTCCATACTTAAAGGTTCCAGATTCTCCATAATTGAATTTGTTGAATCGGTATCACTAGATGATTCTGATTTAATAGTTCGTTCCTCAACAATCTCTGTTTGAATGATTGGTGGTTCCGGAGGAAAGTTTAATGGTTCAGGATCTATGAACCGTTCCTGAATATTTTCTGGATTCTCAATTGTGAGGTCGGGTTCAAAAAATGGATTATCGGAAATTTGAACTGAAGTACTTGGTCGACTGGATGACGATTCTAAAGAAAAATCAACGGCGGTTATATTTGTTAAACGATGTCTTGATCGAGTTACAGGTGGTGAACGTACAAAAGGTGATGAACGTCTTGCTCGGTGCATTCACAGAATATCCTATTAGTTTTTAAAAGGAAAGAAAAATTATAATAAGTTATCCAATCAATAGACTTTTCTGATTTTGCCCACGTTTCGAATAGCCAAAAGATGCAGCAGAGGGGCAGGATTCGTTTGGTCTCAATATAATTGAGGACTGTTTGGCTCCAATAACCCGGTCCACGTACAAATCCAACTATTACTACGAACCAGAAAATTTTGATGTCTATTAATTTAACCACTCAAAATAAATTTTCGTAATTTTAAGAAATTTAGAGAAGAAGTAGAAAAAAATCTAAGTCCTAAAAACTAGAATGGCGAGAAATAAGAGAGAAAAAGATTGCGCGTCGAAAAATGTCGAAAAAGAAAAAATGGTTGAAAAATAAAAGGTGACGGAAAAATAAAAGAAACTTATCAAAACTTAAAAATACTTAACTAATTTAACCTTATTACTACAACTAACTTAAAATTATAATCGCAAATTGAAATTACTAATTGAAATGATAATTGATACATAGTAAAAGGTCTAAAAATATTAAAGCTTACAGGAAAAACTAAATCCCAAATGGAAATATCTTAAAAAGAAACTAAAACTTAAAAAGGCGTCGCAAAATTCTAAAGCACCTAAATCTTAGTCTAAAGAAAAGGCACTTAAGGAATTCTACGGCAAAGCTTAAAAATATAGGAGTAAAAATAACTATAGCAAAAACTAAGTTTAAAATTAATTATGAGCTAAAAATACAAAAGTTACGCTACAACGATTAAAAAGGTACAAATTATAAAAATATACAAAAAGTTGTTAAAAAGTACAATTTTTATAAAAATATTATTTTTATATTATTTATTTAATAAAACTATTAATTTTACAATTTTAATAAACTTATTTATACTAAATATAACAAATTAAATAAAAAGTAAAAGTAAAATTAAAATTAATAATAATAATAATAATAATTAGGTTTTAATAATAATAATAATTAAAAATAACCCGTGATTAGGGTTTTTGTCCGTGTGTCAGAAGGCCTCCGCGAGTCGCGGCAAATAAAGAGGAAAACCCCGCGAGTCGCGGGGTTCAGGAATTCAGTTGACAGGTTTTGTTTTTACGCGTTTTCTTTATTTATTTATTTTTTTTTTTATTATTTTCTGTTTTCTGTTTTTAATTTAAATAAACGATTTTAAAATAAAACTTATATTTTTATAAACTAAAATAGAAATAAAGAAACTTATAAAACTTAAATATTTACAAAATCTTAAAAATACTAATATTTTTGTTTTTCTTTTTATATTTTTGAATAATTAAAACGTATTTTTACAAGAGCGAATTTTTAATAAAAGTAACTAAAAATTTTTTTTTTTTATATTAGCGTTGCGCTTCCGGCTTTTAAGATAGTTCCCCGGCAGCGGCGCCAAAAATACTTGATGTCAAAGCAGAGGGGTATAAAATACTATTAAATTTTAGCAGGAAATACTATTAAATACGATACAATTTTACACAAGATATTTATTTATTTATAGAATGGATATACTTAAACCTTGCTACAACACTTATAGGCAGTGTACCTAATCGTACAGTAGTGTAGTTTTTAGTAAGTCCGGTTCGTTCCACAGGGAAATCTTTAAACAAAGCTCAACGCTATATTAGTTAACTTTTATAAAAATACAAATATATATATATATAGGTAATATTATTATTATAAAGGGGGGTTTTTACCGTTTAATGACCGGTTTGTCGATTTTAAAACTTTAGTCGCAGTTAAAACCTAATGTAAAATATAAAATAAATACAAGACTTTAAATTAAAGCGTAAAGTAAATAATGATAATGAAATTGCGAATAATAAAAATGCGATAAAATTAAATTGCGATAATTAAAAAGTACGATAATTAAAAGTGCGATAAAATAAATAAAAGTGCGATAATTAGAAGTGCAATTAAATATAAAATAAAGGAAATTAAATATGAAATAAAAGAATTATGCTTATTTAAACTTTCGTAATCATGATGTTTGACGTGTTGATTTTAGTTTTATGCCCATGGGTTAATTGTCCTTTGTCCTGGATTATTCAATATGTCCGTCTGGTTTTTGTCCATAACAGTCCATCAGTCATAAATATAAATTGCAAGTGTCCTTGTCAAATTATTATTATACCCGAAGTTAAATATTCCAACTAATTGGGGATTCGAATTGTAACAAGGTTTTAATACTTTGTTTAATGAATACACCAGGTTATCGACTGCGTGTAAACCAAGGTTTTACTACTTTGTTAACAATTACACCAATTACCCTTGAATGTAATTTCACCCCTGTTTTAATTATTCTAGTGGCTATTAATCCATTCCCGTGTCCGGTTAAATGAACGATTATTCGTACATATAAATACCTCGCCCATCGTGTCCGATCGAGTGTATATGGTAATTTATAGGGACGCCCAATTGTAAATCTTTATATTAACATTAACAAACTTTCATTTAGTTAAACAAATATAAAGCCCATTAATAGCCCATAGTCTAGTTTCCACAAGTGTCGTTCTTTTGTCCAAACCCCAATTATGGTACAAAGCCCAATTACCCAATTTTAATAATTAGCCTAACATCATGATTACTTCGTTTTAAACAAGCATAATAATAACTTAGCTACGAGACATTAATATAAAAAGGTTGAACATAACTTACAATGATTAAAAATAGCGTAGCGTTACACGGACAGAATTTCGACTTACACCCTTACAACATTCGCTAACATACCCTTATTATTAGAATTATAATTAAAATTAAAATATAAATTATAAATATAAATATATTACGTATATATTGAGAGAGATTGAGAAATAAGATGTTAAATTCGATCAGAATTCGGTTGGCTTTATAGCCAGAAGTGAAATTTGGGGCTCCGCGACTCGCGGCAAAATGCCCCTCAAACTCCGCGAGTCGCGGAGAGGTATTTACAATTCACTCCCTTGGAGTTTCCTGCTGCCGACGGTTTTTATTATATATATATAATATATATATAATTAATATAATTAATTATATATTATATTATATTTATATACATAGTTAACTTGTAATTTTTAGTCCGTTGCGTCGAGCATTAAGAGTTGACTCTAGTCCCGGTTCCGGATTTTCGAACGTCCTCGCGTACAATTTAATATCTTGTACTTTGCGTTTTGAATCTTGTACTCTTGTGATTTCGAGACGTTTCTTATCAATAATTGGAACCTTTTTGATTGTCTTTTGTTCTTTTGAGCTTTTTGGTCGTTTGCGTCTTCAATTCGTCGAATCTGTCTTTTGTCTTCACCTTTTATTATTTAAACGAATATCACTTGTAAATAGAACAATTGCAACTAAAAGCTTGTCTTTCTTGAGGAATAATGCTATGAAATATATGTTCGTTTTTAGCATTATCAGATATGTCAAAACATTTGCATACGTGTCTATCGTATCCCAAGATTACATAATATATTAGAATACATGTATAATACAATATAAGTTAGCTAGGATATGATTTGTATAGAATTGTTACAATATTTCCCGTAGCTACAACAATCAAAAAATATCCAATCTTGTTTTACCCATAACTTCTTCGTTTTAATTCTTTTTGAGTGAATCAAATTGCTATGGTTTCATATTGAACTCTATTTTATGAATCTAAACAGAAAAAGTATAGGTTTATAGTCAGAAATATAAGTTACAAGTCGTTTTTGTAAGAGGTAGTCATTTTAGTCGAAAGAACGACGTCTTGATGACCATTATGAAAAACATACTTCCACTTTGAGTTTAACCATGATTTTTGGATATAGTTTCATGTTCATAATAAAAATCATTTTCCTAGAAGAACAACTTTTAAATCAAAGTTTATCATAGTTTTTAGTTATCAAACCCAAAACAGCCCGCGGTGTTACTACGACGGCGTATGTCCGGTTTTATGGTGTTTTTCGTGTTTCCAGGTTTTAAATCATTAAGTTAGCATATCATATTGATATAGGACATGTGTTTAGTTGATTTTAAAAGTCAAGTTAGAAGGATTAACTTTTGTTTGCGAACAAGTTTAGAATTAACTAAACTATGTTCTAGTGATTCCAAGTTTAAACCTTCGAATAAGATAGATTTATATGTATGAATCGAATGATGTTATGAACATCATTACTACCTCAAGTTTTGTGGATAAACCTACTGGACAAGAGACAAATGGATCTAGCTTCAAAGGATCCTTGGATGGCTTGAAAGTTCTTGAAGCAGAATCATGACACGAAAACAAGTTCAAGTAAGATCATCACTCGAAATAAGATTGTTATAGTTATAGAAATTCAATCAAAGTTTGAATATGAGTATTACCTTGTATTAGAAAGATATCTTACTCTAAATAAGAAAGATTTCTTGAGGTTGGATGATCACTTAACAAGATTGAAAGTAAGCTAGCAAACTTGGAAGTATTCTTGATTTTATGAAACTAGAACTTATAGAATTTATGAAGAACACTTAGAACTTGAAGATAAAACTTGAGAGAGATCAATTAGATGAAGAAAATTGAAGAATGAAAGTGTTTGTAGGTGTTTTTGGTCGTTGGTATATGGATTAGATATAAAGGATGTGTAATTTTGTTTACATGTAAATAAGTCATGAATGATTACTAATATTTTTGTAATTTTATGAGACATTTCATGCTAGTTGCCAAATGATGGTTTTCACATGTGTTAGGTGACTCACATGGGCTGATAAGATCTGATCATTGGAGTGTATATACCAATAGTACATACATCTAAAAGTTGTGTATTGTACGAGTACGAATACGGGTGCATACGAGTAGAATTGTTGATGAAAATGAATGAGGATGTAATTGTAAGCATTTTTGTTAAGTAGAAGTACTTTGATAAGTGTCTTGAAGTCTTTAAAAAGTGTATGAATACATATTAAAACACTACATGTATATACATTTTAACTGAGTCGTTAAGTCATCGTTAGTCGTTACATGTAAATGTTGTTTTGAAACCTTTAGATTAACGGTCTTGTTAAATGTTGTTAACCCAATGTTTATTATATCTAAAGAAATGCTAAATTGTTACATTATCATGATATTATGATATATAATATATCTTAGTATGATATATATACAGTTAAATGTCGTTACAACAATAATCGTTACATATATGTCTCGTTTCGAAATCATTAAGTTAGTAGTCTTATTTTTACATATGTAGTTCATTGTTAATACACTTAATAATATATTTACTTATAATTTATCATGATTATATACTATAACAATATCTTAAAATGATTCATATGTAATTAGTAAGACGTTGATATAACGATAATCGTTATATATATCGTTTTCGAGTTTCTTAATTCAATAGGCTCATTTTTATGTATATAACTCATTGTTAAAATACCTAATGAGATACATACTTATCATAATATCATGTTAACTATATATATATATATATATATATATATATATATATATATATATATATATATATATATATATATATATATATATATATATATATATATATATATATATATATATATATATATATATATCCATATATATGTCATCATATAGTTTTTACAATTTTTAACGTTCGTGAATCACCGGTCAACTTGGGTGGTCAATTGTCCATATAAAACCTATTTCAATTAATCAAGTCTTAACAAGTTTGATTGCTTAACATGTTGGAAACACTTAATCATGTAAATATAAATTTCATTTAATATAAATAAACATGGAAAAGTTCGGGTCACTACAGTACCTACCCGTTAAATAAATTTCGTCCCGAAATTTTAAGCAGTTGAAGGTGTTGACGTATCTTCTGGAAATAAGTGTGGGTACTTCTTCTTTATCTAATATTCTCATTCCCAGGTGAACTCGGGTCCTCTACGAGCATTCCATCGAACCTTAATAATTGGTATCTTGTTTTGCTTAAGTCTTTTAACCTCACGATCCATTATTTCGACGGGTTCTTCGACGAATTGAAGTTTTTCGTTGATTTGGATTTCGTCTAACGGAATAGTGAGATCTTCTTTAGCAAAATATTTCTTCAAATTTGAGACGTGGAAAGTGTTATGTACAGCCGCGAGTTGTTGTGGTAATTCAAGTCGGTAAGCAACTGGTCCGACACGATCAATAATCTTGAATGGTCCAATATACCTTGGATTTAATTTCCCCCATTTACCAAATCGAACAACGCCTTTTCAAGGTGAAACTTTAAGCATGACCATCTCTCCAATTTCAAATTCTATATCTTTTCTTTTAATGTCCGCGTAGCTCTTTTGTCTACTTTGGGCAGTTTTCAACCGTTGTTGAATTTGGATGATCTTCTCGGTAGTTTCTTGTATTATCTCTGGACCAGTAATCTGTCTATCCCCCACTTCACTCCAACAAATCGGAGACCTGCACTTTTTACCATAGAGTGCTTCAAACGGTGCCATCTCAATGCTTGAATGGTAGCTATTGTTGTAGGAAAATTCTGCTAACGGAAGGTGTCGATCCCAACTGTTTCCGAAATCAATAACACATGCTCGTAGCATGTCTTCAAGTGTTTGTATCGTCCTTTCACTCTGCCCATCAGTTTGTGGATGATAAGCAGTACTCATGTCTAGACGAGTTCCTAATGCTTGCTGTAATGTCTGCCAGAATCTTGAAATAAATCTGCCATCCCTATCAGAGATAATAGAGATTGGTATTCCATGTCTGGAGACGACTTCTTTCAAATACAGTCGTGCTAACTTCTCCATCTTGTCATCTTCTCTTATTGGCAGGAAGTGTGCTGATTTGGTGAGACGATCAACTATTACCCAAATAGTATCAAAACCACTTGCAGTCCTTGGCAATTTAGTGATGAAATCCATGGTAATGTTTTCCCATTTGGGATTTCGGGTTGTTGAAGTAGACCTGATGGTTTCTGATGCTCAGCTTTGACCTTAGAACACGTCAAACATTCTCCTATGTATTTAGCAACATCGAATTTCATACCTGGCCACCAAAAATGTTTCTTGAGATACTTGTACATCTTCCCCGTTCCAGGATGTATTGAGTATCTGGTTTTATGAGCTTCTCTAAGTACCATTTCTCTCATATCTCCAAATTTTGGTACCCAAATTCTTTCAGCCCTATACCGGGTTCCGTCTTCCCGAATATTAAGATGTTTCTCAGATACTTTGGGTATTTCATCCTTTAAGTTTCCCTCTTTTAAAACTCCTTGTTGCGCCTCCTTTATTTGAGTAGTAAGGTTAGTGTGAATCATTATATTCATAGATTTTACACGAATGGGTTCTCTGTCCTTTCTGCTCAAGGCGTCGGTTACCACATTTGCCTTCCCCGGGTGGTAACAAATCTCAAAGTCGTAATCATTCAACAATTCAATCTACCTACGCTGCCTCATATTCAGTTGTTTCTGATTAAATATGTGTTGAAGACTTTTGTGGTCGGTATATATAATACTTTTGACCCCATATAAGTAGTGCCTCCAAGTCTTTAATGCAAAAACAACCGCGCCTAATTCCAAATCATGCGTCGTATAATTCTGTTCATGAATCTTCAATTGTCTAGACGCATAAGCAATTACTTTCGTTCGTTGCATTAATACACAACCGAGACCTTGCTTTGAGGCATCACAATATATCACAAAATCATCATTCCCTTCTGGTAATGACAATATAGGTGCCGTAGTTAACTTTTTCTTCAATAACTGAAACGCTTTCTCTTATTCATCCTTCCATTCAAATTTCTTCCCTTTATGCGTTAATGCAGTCAAGGGTTTTGCTATTTTAGAAAAATCTTGGATGAATCTCCTGTAATAACCAGCTAGCCCTAAAAATTGGCGTATGTGTTTTGGAGTTTTCGGGGTTTCCCACTTTTCAACGGTTTCAATCTTTGCTGGATCCACCTGAATACGTTCTTTGTTCACTATATAACCGAGGAATTGAACTTCTTCCAACCAAAATGCACACTTTAAAAACTTAGCGTACAGTTTTTCTTTTCTCAGCAACTCTAGCACTTTTCTCAAATGTTCTTCGTGCTCTTGATCATTCTTCGAGTAAATAAGTATGTCATCGATGAAAACAATGACAAACTTATCAAGATATGGCCCACACACTCGGTTCATGATGTCCATGAACACAGCTGGTGCGTTAGTCAATCCAAACGGCATAACCATAAACTCGTAATGACTGTAACGTGTCCTAAAAGCAGTCTTTGGAATATCATCCTCCTTCACCCGCATTTGATGATATCCAGAACGTAAATCGATCTTCGAATAAATAGACAAGCCTTGTAGTTGATCAAATAAGTCGTCGATTCTCGGTAGTGGGTAGCGGTTCTTGAAGGTAAGTTTGTTTAACTCTCGGTAGTCGATACACAATCTGAATGTACCATCTTTCTTCTTGACAAACAAAACAGGAGCTCCCCATGGTGATGTGCTTGGTCGAATGAAACCACGCTCTAAAAGTTCCTGTAACTGACTTTGTAATTCTTTCATTTCACTGGGTGCGAGTCTGTATGGAGCACGAGCTATTGGTGCAACTCCTAGTACAAGGTCTATTTGAAATTTAACGGATCGATGTGGGGGTAATCCCGGTAATTCTTTCGGAAATACATCGGGAAATTCTTTTGCGACGGGAATATCACTGATGTTCTTTTCTTCAGGTTTAACTTCCTCGATGTGTGCTAGAATTACGTAACAACCTTTTCTTATTAGTTTTTGTGCCTTCAAACTACTAATCAGATTTAATTTCGCATTGTTCTTTTCTCCGTACACCATTAAAGGTTTTCCTTTTTCACGCATAATGCGAATCGCGTTTTTGTAACAAACGACCTCTGCTCTCACCTTCTTCAACCAGTCCATGCCAATTATTACATCAAAACTCCCTAACTCGACTGGTATTAAATCAATCTTAAACGTTTCTTCACCCAGTTTAATTTCTCTATCCCGACATATATTATCTGCTGAAATTAATTTACCATTTGCTAATTCGAGTAAAAATTTATTATCCAAAGGCGTTAATGGGCAACTTAATTTAGCACAAAATTCTCTACTCATATAGCTTCTATCCGCACCCGAATCAAATAAAACATAAGCAGATTTATCGTCAATAAGAAACGTACCCGTAACAAGCTCCGGGTCTTCCTGTGCTTCTGCCGCATTAATATTGAAAACTCTTCCACGGCCCTGCCCATTAGTATTCCCCTGATTCGGGCAATTTCTAATAATGTTGCCCGATTTTCCACATTTATAACAAACAGGGTTGGTATTACTTGCTCCAACACTATTCGTTTCGGCATTACTTGTTCCGACATTATTTGTTCCTTTGGTTCTGTTAAACTTTGGTCCGTAGACCTCACAATTTGTCGCGCTATGACCATTTCTTTTACACCTGTTGTAAAATGTCGTGCAAAACCCCTGATGATTTTCTTCACACCTATGACATGGCTGTTTTTGGTTTTTGTTGCCGTTGTTGTTATTGAGGTTGTTGTTGGGATTGTTATTGTTGTTAAAATGGTTGTTGTAGTTGTTATTGTTGTTGGGATGTTTGTTGTAGCTATTGCTATGATTGCGGTTATTGTTGCGATTGTTGTTACGGTTGTTGGGATAGTTGTTGCGATTGTGGTTGTAATTGTTGTTGTTGTTGTTGTACTGGTGACTCTTGTCACCGTTTTCCTCCCACTTCCTCTTGAGTTGTTTCGTGTTGGCTTCTTCGGCCGCCTGCTCTTTAATTCTTCCCTCAATCTGATTTATGAGTTTATAAGCCATTCGACTTGCCTTCTGTATAGAAGCGGGCTCGTGTGAACTCACATCTTCTTGAATCCTTACTGATAACCCTTTTACAAACGCGTCGATCTTCTCTTCTTCATCTTCGAATGCTCCTGGATACAATAGGCACAACTCTGTGAATCGTCGTTCATATGTGGTAACGTCGAACCCTTGTGTTTGTAACTCTCTAAGTTCTGCCTTGAGTTTATTGACTTCGTTTCTAGGACGGTACTGCTCGTTCATCAATTGCTTGAATGCCGACCACGGTAGTACGTAAGCAGCATTTTGTCCTACCTGTTCAAGATAGGTGTTCCACCACGTTAACGCAGTACCTATGAAGGTATGCGTAGCGTACTTAAATTTGTCCTCTTCAGTACACTTACTTATGGCAAACACCGATTCAACTTTCTCGGTCCACCGTATCAATCCAATTGGTCCTTCGGTTCCATCAAATTCTAAAGGTTTGCAGGCAGTGAATTCTTTGTAGGAGCATCCTACATGATTTCTTGCGCCGTTAGATGCATTGCTAGATTCAGAGTTATTGTTGGTATGTAGCGCAGCCTGTACTGCGGCTATGTTTGCAGCAAGAAAGGTACGAAATTCCTCTTCGCTCATATTCATGGTTTGTCGAGTAGTCGGTGCCATTTCCTTCAAAATAGCCAATTGAATCGAGTTAATCATACAGAATATTAAGAGTAGTCAATAGTATTTCGTAGCATAATATGAACTCATTTATAAAAGCTTTTTCTTCATATTACCGTTTTATAAGTTTAAATCGGGTACTACCTACCCGTTAAGTTCATACTTAGTAGCTAATATACAATTCAACTACTACAATTCCATATGAAAAACTGATCATAATAATATATCACATACAAATATTCTTCAAACTTACAACTTCGCTATATTACATATAACCTGAAATATAGTACACTTTGATACAGGACAGTTTTGAAGATAAACCTAGTTAATATGCAAGTTGTTAAGCAAAGGAAATAAAGACACGTAATTCATAAGTCCAGAAACAAGTCATGCATTCTGGTTTTACTAAGACGACTTCCCATCCTTGGTCTTGTGGAAAATAACTGTTATGACCATTGGCTAGGCAGCATGTTGTAATATCGTCAAAAGGACGAGGGTTTCGTAATGTCCAACAGCCCCGTAATAATCTAAAAACCTTGTTTCTCACCCCAACTACTGAATCCGTCACTTATGGGAAGGTCTTATTTAAAAGCTGCAGTCCGATGTTTTTTTTCTCACTTTGGTAAGAAGCGAACATCACTAACCCGTAAGCATAACGTTCTTCTTTATGTTTCATGTTAGAAGCTCTTTCTAATTCACGAAATCCTATGTTGGGATATGTTGAGTCAAAATAGGTTCTTAACCCGTAGCGTAAAATTGCATTTGGGTTCCCCGCATTTAATGCTTTAAAGAAAACACGGCGTAACTTACGGTCTCCCAAATGTGATATACCCCACCTATCAAAGGAAAGCCTTTTATAAATTAAGGCATTTCTGGAAAGTATTTCAAATGTTTGACAAGTTAATTTCGCCATAACTAAATGTGCTGATGAATTCTGACCGACTCTAGACAAAATTTCCTCAATTATATCCTCTGGTAGGTCTTCTAAAATATTTGGTTGTCTACCCTTAACGTCCATTTTGTTTTTATACTGTAAAATAGACAAGGATTAGATTCGTAAAAGATAATTAACAAACAATACAAGCAATTTTTTTTACATAGAACATGAAAATACAAGCACACTACAATACATATAATATACAACATGATTACAACCGTCTAATCTGAATCACTGGTTTCTTCTTTTTTGGACTTGGTTCGTTTTCCTAATTTTCTAGGAATATATGGTGTTCCTCTAATACGAGCCGTCGTTTTCCACAATGGTTTAGAGAAACCTGGTGGTTTCGAGGTTCCCGGGTCATTGTTACATGTTAGGAAATACGGATGTTGTCGATACATATAAAGTTCATCGGGGTTGGAATCGGGTTTCTCTATTTTTATACCTTTTCCCTTATTATTTTCTTTCGCTTTATTAAATTGGGTCGGGGTAATTTCTATAACATCATCGAAATCCTCATCGGGATTCGATTCATCGGAAAATTGGCAATCTTCCCAATATTTTGCTTCTTCGGCGGAAACACCATTGACCATTATTAACTTTCGTCCGTTTGTTGAGGATTTTCTTTTATTTAATCGATTTACTATATGTATCAATATTTCTTCCTCCGGAACCTCTTCTTCTGGTTCCTCCTCTTCCGATTCCTCCTCTTCTGGTTCCTCTTCTTCCGGTTCCTCCTCTTCCGGTTCCTCCTCTTCCGGTTCCTCTTCGGGAATTTCTGAATCTTTCCAAAATATATTCGACTCTTCATTATTATTAAGTGAATCAATGGGATTTGTACTAGAGGTAGACATCTATCACACAATATCAAAAACGTTAAGAGATTAATATATCACATAATATTTACATGTTAATAATATATAGTTTCCAACAAAAAATGTTAAGCAACCGTTTTTGAAGAAAAACACGGTCGAAGTCCAGACTCACTAATGCATCCTAACAAACTCGGTAAGACACACTAATACAAATTTCCGGTTCTCTAAGACCAACGCTCGGATACCACCTGAAATGTCCCGTTCATATTGATTATAAATGTTCCATATTAATTGATTTCGTCGCGAGGTTTTGACCTCTATATGAGACGTTTTTCAAAGACTGCATTCATTTTTTAAAACAACCATAACCTTTATTTTATCTATAAAGGTTTAAAAGCATTACGTAGATTATAAAATAATGATAATCTAAAATATACCGTTTACACACGACCATTACATAATGGTTTACAATAAGAATATATTACATCAAAAATAAGTTTCTTGAATGCAGTTTTTACATAATATCATACAAGCATGGACTCCAAATCTTGTCCTTATTTTAGTATGCAACAGTGGAAGCTTTTAATAATCACCTGAGAATAAACATGTTTAAAACGTCAACAAAAATGTTGGTAAGTTATAGGTTTAACCTATATATTATCAAATCATAATAATAGACCACAAGATTTCATATTTCAATAGACATCCCATACATAGAGATAAAAATCATTTTACTTGTGTCTATTTCGTAAAACATTTATAAAACTGCATGTATTCTCATTCCAAAATATTAGATTTTAAAAGTGGGACTATAACTTACTTTCACAGATTTTTACTTCGTCGGGAAGTAAGACTTGGCCACTGGTCGATTCACGAACCTATAACAAATATTTACATATATATCAAAGTATGTTCAAAATATATTTACAACATTTTTAATACGTTTTAATGTTTTAAGTTTATTAAGTCAGCTGTCCTCGTTAGTAACCTACAACTAGTTGTCCACAATTAGATGTACAGAAATAAATCGATATATATTATCTTGAATCAATCCACGACCCAGTGTATACACGTCTTAGGCTAGATCTCAACTCAAAGTATATATATTTTTGGAATCAACCTCAACCCTGTATAGGTAACTCCAACATTACTGCATATAGAGTGTCTATGGTTGTTCCAAATAATATATATACATGGGTCGATATGATATGTCAAAACATTTGCATACGTGTCTATCGTATCCCAAGATTACATAATATATTAGAATACATGTATAATACAATATAAGTTAGGTAGGATATGATTTGTATAGAATTGTTACAATATTTCCCGTAGCTACAACAATCAAAAAATATCCAATCTTGTTTTACCCATAACTTCTTCGTTTTAATTCTTTTTGAGTGAATCAAATTGATATGGTTTCATATTGAACTCTATTTTATGAATCTAAACAGAAAATGTATAGGTTTATAGTCAGAAATATAAGTTACAAGTCGTTTTTGTAAGAGGTAGTCATTTCAGTCGAAAGAACGACGTCTTGATGACCATTTTGAAAAACATACTTCCACTTTGAGTTTAACCATGATTTTTGGATATAGTTTCATGTTCATAATAAAAATCATTTTCCCAGAAGAACAACTTTTAAATCAAAGTTTATCATAGTTTTTAATTATCAAACCCAAAACAGCCCGCGGTGTTACTACGACGGTGTATGTCCGGTTTTATGGTGTTTTTCGTGTTTCCAGGTTTTAAATCATTAAGTTAGCATATCATATAGATATAGGACATTTGTTTAGTTGATTTTAAAAGTCAAGTTAGAAGGATTAACTTTTGTTTGCGAACAAGTTTAGAATTAACTAAACTATGCTCTAGTGATTTCAAGTTTAAACCTTCGAATAAGATAGATTTATATGTATGGATCGAATGATGTTATGAACATCATTACTACCTCAAGTTTTGTGAATAAACCTACTGGAAAAGAGACAAATGGATCTAGCTTCAAAGGATCCTTGGATGGCTTGAAAGTTCTTGAAGCAGAATCATGACACGAAAATAAGTTCAAGTAAGATCATCACTCGAAATAAGATTGTTATAGTTATAGAAATTCAATCAAAGTTTGAATATGAGTATTACCTTGTATTAGAAAGATATCTTACTGTAAATAAGAAAGATTTCTTGAGGTTGGATGATCACTTAACAAGATTGGAAGTAAGCTAGCAAACTTGGAAGTATTCTTGATTTTATGAAACTAGAACTTATAGAATTTATGAAGAACACTTAGAACTTGAAGATAAAACTTGAGAGAGATCAATTAGATGAATAAAATTGAAGAATGAAAGTGTTTGAGGGTGTTTTTGGTCGTTGGTATATGGATTAGATATAAAGGATGTGTAATTTTGTTTACATGTAAATAAGTCATGAATGATTACTAATATTTTTGTAATTTTATGAGATATTTCATGCTAGTTGCCAAATGATAGTTCCTACATGTGTTAGGTGACTCACATGGGCAGATAAGAGCTGATCATTGGAGTGTATATACCAATAGTACATACATCTAAAAGTTGTGTATTGTACGAGTACGAATACGGGTGCATACGAGTAGAATTGTTGATAAAAATGAATGAGGATGTAATTGTAAGCATTTTTGTTAAGTAGAAGTACTTTGATAAGTGTCTTGAAGTCTTTCAAAAGTGTATAAATATATATTAAAACACTACATGTATATACATTTTAACTGAGTCGTTAAGTCATCGTTAGTCGTTACATGTAAATGTTGTTTTGAAACCTTTAGATTAACGGTCTTGTTAAATGTTGTTAACCCAATGTTTATTATATCTAAAGAAATGCTAAATTGTTACATTATCATGATATTATGATATATACTATATCTTAGTATGATATATATACAGTTAAATGTCGTTACAACGATAATCGTTACATATATGTCTCGTTTCGAAATCATTAATTTAGTAGTCTTATTTTTACAATATATGTCTCGTTTCGAAATCATTAAGTTAGTAGTCTTATTTTTACATATGTAGTTCATTGTTAATACACTTAATTATATATTTACTTATCATTTATCATGATTATATACTGTAACAATATCTTAAAATGATTCATATGTAATTAGTAAGACGTTGATATAACGATAATCGTTATATATATCGTTTTCGAGTTTCTTAATTCAATAGGCTCATTTTTATGTATATAACTCATTGTTAAAATACCTAATGAGATACATACTTATCATAATATCATGTTAACTATATATATATCCATATATATGTCATCATATAGTTTTTACAAGTTTTAACGTTCGTGAATCACCGGTCAACTTGGGTGGTCAATTGTCCATATAAAACCTATTTCAATTAATCAAGTCTTAACAAGTTTGATTGCTTAACATGTTGGAAACACTTAATCATGTAAATATCAATTTCATTTAATATAAATAAACATGGAAAAGTTCGGGTCACTACACAATAACCCAACCCAATACCAAGAGCATAATCCCGAGGACTACCAATTCCTCAATCCACATCCAAATATCCAAAAGCTACCCCCATCGAGCCCAAGCGATCCTACGCACCTAGTCTAGAAACTAGCTAGCTTCACAATCACAATACCTGTAAAAAGGTAAACAACAAGAGGGGTAAGCATAAAGCTTAGTGAATGCAAAATTATACATATACATATATAATCTACTTACTTGCAATCACTTACACAATTACCGCATACACGCTAGCAATATAATTAACATACCATCGCAAAGTATAACTTTAAAAATCTCCAATACGCAAGCTAGCACAAACAATAGCATATAATCTGAACAATATAATATGCTACACTACAACACATAACCATGGTTAACCATTATCACATACATGGGAACGGTGCTCGCACAATGACCGTTGGTACTCGCACAATGACCGTTAGTATAAACTAACCCCCAAAGTGGACGTCTGCACTTATCGAACCACCCTTCACGCACATGATTAACCATCGACACACACACACAAGGGAATTGTACTCGCACAATGACCGTTAGTGTAACAACCCTGGATTTTCCAACGTTTATTTTATTAATAATTGTTATTATTAATACTTGTGATTTAACGAATGTATGTTATTACATTTACTTGTTACCATGATTGATCATACTTGAATTGGAATGCCCGAAACGTCTTTGTGACACACGTACATTATACGAATAATATTTTTGAATATTATTTATATTCATGATTAATTTTATTAATCATTTTAATTAACTAAGTTTACTAGTTGATTACTTGGGCTTTATTTGGATTTAGTTGTTAAATACTTGGACTTGAGCTTTAATTAGTGATTAATGGACTTGTTAGCCCACTCTACTTAACTAAATGGATTACTTAGCCCATTTAACACGTAAGTATCAATTTAGAACATAACTAGATGATATAACTTAGTATGGAATCTAGTTACCACCTTATCCCCATGAAAACATCACTTATAACCAACCTTTTAAGCTTTTACATTCAATTACCTTGTGGACTTCTCCCCCTTCTTCTTTTTTTCTGCTGACCGTCGGCATTGGGGGGATACAAGGGAGGTTGTTTAATTTTTTTTACATTACTTACTCACTAGTATTACCTCACTATCTCACATACACAAAACACTTCACTTCTTCTTTCATCTTTTCCTCTCATTTTCTCTCAAAGACTTGTAAGCATTATGAACATTTTCTCTTCTTCTTTTCTTTGAAAAACCGAAACACACACATACATATCATCATCATCTTTTGTTCTTTGTTTGTTGTTTGATACTTGTTAGTTGTTGTTACTTTGTTACTTGTTGTTATTACTTACTAATTATCAAGAATCAAACTTGCTAGTTTGTTCTCCATTTATCTTGTATTTACAAGAACATAAGAGAGCTTACACTTCCAAGTTTATGTTCTACATTTAAAGTTTTAGAAGATTAAAGTTCATGAGTTAAAGTCATACTTGTGTTCATGAAGTAAACTTAAAGTTTACTTTTTAAAGATCAAGACTTAGGCTTGAATCTTTAAAAGTATGAAACCCATGAACTTATTACTTGTTTATTTAGTTTATTTCTTTGTATTATGCACTTTAATTTCATGTTTCTTAGTTTAAATGGTCAAGTATTACAAGTTAGTCTTGATCTCATACTTTCTTGAACTAAAGTTAACTTTAAAAGTTCAAGAACATGTAAGTAAGCTTTCTTTAACTATAACTTTGTACACTTATGTTAGATCTAGACTTTTGGGTCTAGGATCTTCAAGATCTAACTAAAAACTATGTTCTACAACTCAATATCTTGATTTCATAAGTTTACTTTCAAGTTTGTAACTTATTATTAGTTTTAAAGTTCATGTATGTGTTAGATCTAAGACTTTGATGCAACTTTGGTTCATCGAACTACATACAACACTTAATTGAGTTGTGCTACATGTCTTAGACTTACACAAGTATTATGATGGTGAAACCTTGGTTAATATGATGTAAACACATCAACGAGTTGTACACTTGAAGCTATATGCATCAAGGATGAGAACCGTGATAAGCATCGAACACCAAGAACCCACCGGACCTACTGTTTTACTGTTTCTGTGTCTGACCGTACGACCTGGGCTACTGTAAAGATGATTTTCAGATATCTCTGTTCGAGTAGATAACTTTTCATTTAGGACTCATCTTAATCGGAGTTACGGTTTAGGATTTATGGCCCTCCGATCGTCACTATGTCCTTTTAACGTTGTGCTGAAAATTCTGACCTACTCGCACTTAGACCGTCCCCATGGTCAAACGAAGACGAGTTTGCTTCTGGAATTTTTACCACAACTAGAGGACTCATTTACGGAGCCATAGCCACTGGTCTCACCTTATTTCAGTAGGTATAGAGGCCGTGGTGACTGACCGAACTCAGCCTTTGTTTAAAACTCTTTTCATGAACGAAACTTACTTTACACCTTTTGTTTGATGATGAATGATGATGACCCTTAAGACCTTATTTACGTACATTTAAACCTATTGGGACGATTTACTAACTTAGTGATATTTGACTTATGTAGTGACCCGAACTTTTCCATGTTTATATATATATTAAATGAAATTGTTATTTACATGATTAAGTGTTTCCAACATGTTAAGCAATCAAACTTGTTAAGACTTGATTAATTGAAATAGATTTCATATAGACAATTGACCACCCAAGTTGACCGGCGATTCACGAACGTTAAAACTTGTAAAGACTATATGATGACATATATATGGATATATATATATATATATATATATATATATATATATATATATATATATATATATATATATATATATATATATATATATATATAGTTAACATGATATTATGATAAGTAACCATATCATTAAGTATATTAACAATGAACTACATATGTAAAAACAAGACTACTAACTTAATGATTTTGAAACGAGACATATATGTAACGATTATCGTTGTAACGACATTTAATGTATATATATCATATTAAGATATATTAATACATCATGATATCATGATAATGTAATAATTTAAAATCTTATTTGATATTATAAACATTGGGTTAACAACATTTAACAAGATCGTTAACCTAAAGGTTTCAAAACAACACTTACATGTAACGACTAACGATGACTTAACGACTCAGTTAAAATGTATATACATGTAGTGTTTTAATATGTATTCATACACTTTTGAAAGAATTCAAGACACTTATCAAAATACTTCCACTTAACAAAAATGCTTACAATTACATCCTCGTTCAATTTCATCAACAATTCTACTCGTATGCACCCTTATTCGTACTCGTACAATACACAGCTTTTAGATGTATGTACTATTGGTATATACACTCCAATGATCAGCTTTTAGCAGCCCATGTGAGTCACCTAACACATGTGGAAACCATCATTTGCCAACTATCATGAAATATCTCATAAAATTACAAAAATATGAGTAATCATTCATGACTTATTTACATGAAAACAAAATTACATATCCTTTATATCTAATCCATACACCAGTGACCAAAAACACCTACAAACACTTTTATTATTCAATTTTCTTCATCTAATTGATCTCTCTCAAGTTCTATCTTCAAGCTCTAAGTGTTCTTCATAAATTCTACAAGTTCTAGTTTCATAAAATCAAGAATACTTCCAAGTTTGCTAGCTTACTTCCAATCTTGTAGAGTGATCATCCAACCTCAAGAAATCTTTCTTATTTACAGTAAGATATCTTTCTAATACAAGGTAATACTCATATTCAAACTTTGATTCAATTTATATAACTATAACAATCTTATTTCGAGTGAAAATCTTACTTGAACTGTTTTCGTGTCATGATTCTGCTTCAAGAACTTTCAAGCCATACAAGGATTCTTTGAAGAAAGATCCATTTTTCTCATTTTCAGTAGCTTTATCCAGAAAACTTGAGGTAGTAATGATGTTCATAACATCATTCGATTCATACATATAAAGCTATCTTATTCGAAGGTTTAAACTTGTAATCACTAGAACATAGTTTAGTTAATTCTAAACTTGTTCGCAAATAAAATTTAATCCTTCTAACTTGACTTTTAAAATCAACTAAACACATGTTCTATATCTATATGATATGCTAACTTAATGATTTAAAATCTGGAAACAAAAAAAACACCATAAAACCGAATTTACGCCGTCGTAGTAACACCGCGGGCTGTTTTGGGTTAGTTAATTAAAAACTATGATAAACTTTGATTTAAAAGTTGTTCTTCTGGGAAAATGATTTTTCTTATAAACATGAAACTATATCCAAAAATCATGATTAAACTCAAAGTGTAAGTATGTTTTCTAAAATGGTCATCTAGACGTCGTTCTTTCGACTGAAATGACTACCTTTACAAAAACAACTTGTAACTTATATTTCTGACTATAAACCAATACTTTTTCTGTTTGGATTCATAAAATATAGTTCAATATGAAATCATAGCAATTTGATTCACTCAAAACGGATTTAAAATGAAGAAGTTATGGGTAAAACAAGATTGGATAATTTTTCTTGTTGTAGCAACGTGAAAATTGGTAACAAATCTATATTAATCATATCCTAGCTAACTCATATTGTATTATACATATATTTTAATATATTATGTAATCTTGGGATACCATAGACACGTATGCAAATGTTTTGACATATCATATCGACCCATGTGTATATATTATTTGGAACAACCAAAGACACTCTATATGCAGTAATGTGGGAGTTAGCTATACAGGGTTGAGGTTGATTCCAAAAATATATATACTTTGAGTTGTGATCTAGCCTGAGACGTGCTTACACTGGGTAGTGGATTGATTCAAGATAATATATATCAATTTTTTTCTGTACATGTAACGTTGGACAACTAGTTGTAGGTTACTAACAACGACAGCTGACTTAATAAACTTAAAACATCAAAATGTATTAAAAGTGTTGTAAATATATTTTGAATATACTTTGATATATATGTACATATTTGTTATAGGTTCGTAAATCGACCAGTGGCCAAGTCTTACTTCCCGACGAAGTAAAAATCTGTTAAAGTGAGTTATAGTCCCACTTTTAAAATCTAATATTTTTGGGATGAGAATACATGCAGGTTTTATAAATGATTTACAAAATAGACACAAGTACGTGAAACTACATTCTATGGTTAAATTATCGAAATCAAATATGTCCCTTTTTATTAAGTCTGGTAATCTAAGAATTAGGGAACAGACACCCTAATTGACGTGAATCCTAAAGATAGATCTATTGGGCCTAACAAACCCCTTCCAAAGTACCGGATGCTTTAGTACTTCAAAATTTATATCATATCCGAAGGGTGTCTTGGAATGATGGGGATATTCTTAAATATGCATCTTGTTAATGTCGGTTACCAGGTGTTCACCATATGAATGAATTTTATCTCTATGTATGGGATGTATATTGAAATATGAAATCTTGTGGTCTATTGTTACGATTTGATATATATAGGTTAAACCTATAACTCACCAACATTTTTGTTGACGTATAAAGCATGTTTATTCTCAGGTGAATATTAAGAGCTTCAGCTGTTGCATACTAAAATAAGGACAAGATTTGGAGTCCATGTTTGTATGATATTGTGTAAAAACTGCATTTAAGAAACATATGTCGATGTAATATATTTCTATTGTAAACCATTATGTAATGGTCGTGTGTAAACAGTATATTTTAGATTATCATTATTTGATAATCTACGTAATGCTTTTGAAACCTTTATTGATAAAATAAAGGTTATGGTTGTTTTAAAAATGAATGCAGTCTTTGAAAAACGTCTCATATAGAGGTCAAAACCTCGCAACGAAATCAATTAATATGGAACGTTTATAATCAATATGAACGGGACATTTCAGTTGGTATCCGAGCGTTGGTCTTAGAGAACCATAAAATTTGCATTAGTGTGTCTTATCGAGTTTGTTAGGATGCATTAGTGAGTCTGGACTTCGACCGTGCTTTCTTTAAAAATGATTGCTTAACATTTTTGTTGGAAACTATATATTTTTAACATGTGAATATTATGTGATATATTAATCTCTTAACGTGTTTGATATTATGTGATAGATGTCTACCTCTAGAAAAAGTCCCATTGACTCACCTAATAATAATGAAGAGTCAAATGTAAATTGGAATGATTCGTGGTCTGATTCACAAGTTCCCGAAGAGGAACCGGAAGAAGAGTCGGAACCGGAAGAAGAATCGGAACTGGAAGAAGAATCGGAACCGGAAGAAGAAATAGAACCAGTGGTGGAAATAATAAAACGGTTAAGTAGAAGAAAATCCTCAACCAACTGACCAAAGTTAATTATGGTCAATGGTGTTTCCGCCAAGGAAGCAAAGTATTGGGAGGATTACCAATTCTCCGATGAATCGGATCCCGACAAGGATTCCGATGATGTTATAGAAATTAGCCCAACACAATTTAATAAGGCAAAAGAGAACAATAAGGGAAAGGGCATAAAAATAGAGAAATTTGATTCCAAACCCGATGAACTTTATATGTATCGTCAACACCCGTATTTCTAAAGTTGTGACAATAACCCGGGAACCTCTAAACCACCAGGTTTTTCTAAACCAATGTGGAAAACGACGGCCCGTATTAGGGGAACATCATATATTCCTATAAACTTGGAAAAACGAACCAAAACCGAAGAAGAAGAAATGAGCGAATCGGAATAAGATAGTTGTATTCGTGTGGTGTAATATATGTAATATAGTGTGCTTATGCTTTATGATATATGTAAAAATTGCTTGTATTAATAAGTATTTTTTTTATGAATCTAACTCTTGTCTATTTTACAGTATAAAAACACAAAATGGATAGACAACCAAATATTTTAAGAGACCTACCCGGAGACATGATTGATGAAATCTTGTCTAGAGTCGGTCAGAATTCCTCGGCACAACTATTTAAGGCGAGATCAGTTTGTAAGACATTCGAAGAACGTTCCAAGAATGCCTTGGTTTATAAAAGGCTTTCGTTCGAAAGATGGGGGATATCACATTGGGAAATCCATAAGTTACAATGTGTTTACTTTGACGCATATATTGCGGGGAACCCAAATGCTATTTTACGCAATGGGTTAAGAAATTATTTTGACTCAATATATCCGAATATAGGACTTCGTGATTTAGAAAAAGCGGCTAACATGCAACATAAAGAAGCATGTTATGCTTATGGGTTAGTAATGTTCGCTTCTCACCAAAGTGAGAACAAGAACATCGGGCTACGACTATTAAACAAAACATTCCCACAAGTGACGGAGTCGGTAATTGGGGTAAGAAATGAGGTTTTTAGATTGTTACGGGACTGTTGGACATTACATAACCCTCGTCCCTTTGACGACGTTACAACACACTGTCTTATCAACGGCCATAACGGTTATGTTCCACTAGACCAAGGATGGAAAGTAGTCCTAGTAAAACCAGAATGCATGACTTGTTTCTGGACGTATGAATTACGTGTCTTTATTGCCTTTGCTGAACGACTTGTGTACTAGCTAGAATTATCTTCACAACTATCTTGTATCAAAGTTATTGTGTGCTATATTTCATGCTATATGTAAAATAAGCGGTATTGTAAGTTTGTAAAATATTGTGTAAAAGTTTGAACGCGAAATATTATTATAATCAGTTTTTCATATAGAATTGTAGTAGTTGAATTGTATATTAGCTACTAAGTATGAACTTAACGGGTAGGTACTACCCGAATTTAAACTTATAAAACGCTAATATGAAGAAAAAGCTTTTATAAATGAGTTCATATTATGCTACGAGATACTATTGACTACTCTTAATATTCTGTATGATTAACTTGTTTCATTTGACTATTTAAAGGAAATGGCACCGACTACTCGACAAACCTTGAATATGAGCGAAGAGGAATTTCGTGCCTTTCTTGCTTCAAACATAGCTGCAGTACAGGCTGCGCTACATACCAACAATAACCTTGGATCTAGCAGTACAGGAAATCGTGTAGGATGCACCTACAAAGAATTCACTGCCTGCAAACCTTTGGAATTTGATGGAACCGAAGGACCGATCGGATTGAAACGGTGGACCGAGAAGGTCGAATCGGTGTTTGCCATAAGCAAGTGTACTGAAGAGGACAAAGTGAAGTACGCTACGCATACCTTCACAGGTTCTGCGTTAACATGGTGGAATACCTATCTAGAGCAAGTGGGACAAGGTGATGCTTATGCACTACCATGGTCAGCATTCAAGCACTTGATGAACGAGAAGTACCGTCCCAGAACCGAGGTCAATAAGCTCAAGACAGAACTTAAAGGGTTACGAACCCAAGGATTTGATATTACCACGTACGAAAGACGATTCACAGAATTATGCCAATTGTGTCCGGGAGCGTTCGAAGATGAGGAAGAGAAGATCGACGCGTTTGTGAAAGGATTACCGGAAAGAATCCAAGAAGATATAAGTTCACACGAGCCCACCTCCATACAACAGGCATGTAGAATGGCTCACAAACTAGTGAACCAGATTGAAGAAAGAATTAAAGAACAGACTGCTGAAGAGGCCAATGTGAAGCAAGTCAAAAGAAAGTGGGAGGAAAACGGTGATAAGAATCACCAATACAACAACAACAGTAATTACAACAATAACCGCAACAACTATCCCAACAATCGCAACATCAATCGCAACTACAAAAAACGGCCTAACAACAACAACAACAACAACAACAACAACAACAACAACAACAACAACAACAACAACAACAACAACAACAACAACAACAACAACAACAACAACAACAACAACAACAACAACAACAACAACAACAACAACAACAACAACAACAATAGCAGCAACTACAACAATCATCCCAACAACAATAATAACCGCAACAACAACAACAATCAGAAGCAGCTATGCCAAAGGTGTGAAAAGTATCACTCGGGGTTCTGCACCAAATTTTGCAACAAGTGTAAAAGAAATGGTCATAGCGCGGTGAAGTGTGAGGTCTACGGACTAGGGGTTAAAAGAACGAAAGGAACAAATGGTGTCGGAACGAGTAATGGCGAAGCAAGTAGTGTCGAAGCAAGTTATGCCAATGTAGTTTTTTATAAATGTGGAAAACCGGGCCACATTATTAGAAATTGCCCGAACCAAGAGAACACGAATGGACAAGGCCGCGGAAGAGTTTTCAATATTAATGCGGTAGAGGCACAGGAAGACCCGGAGCTTGTTACGGGTACGTTTCTTATTGACAATAAATCTACTTACGTTTTATTTGATTCGGGTGCGGATAGAAGCTATATGAGTAGAGATTTTTGTGCTAAATTAAGTTGTCCATTGATGCCTTTGGATAGTAAATTTTTACTCGAATTAGCAAATGGCAAATTAATTTCAGCAGATAATATATGTCGGAATCGAGAAATTAAACTGGTTAGCGAAACATTTAAGATTAACTTGATACAAGTAGAGTTAGGGAGTTTTGATGTGATAATCGGTATGAATTGGTTGAAAGAAGTGAAAGCAGAGATCGTTTGTTACAAAAATGCAATTCGCATTATACGAGAAAAAGGAAAACCCTTAATGGTGTACGAAGAAAAAGTCAATACGAAGCTACATCTTATTAGTAATTTGAAGGCACAAAAACTAATAAGAAAAGGTTGCTATGCTGTTCTAGCACACGTCGAGAAAGTACAAACTGAAGAAAAGAGCATCAATGATGTTCCCGTCGCAAAAGAATTTCCCGATGTATTTCCGAAAGAATTACCGGGATTACCCCCACATCGATCCGTTGAATTTCAAATAGATCTTGTACCAGGAGCTGCACCAATAGCTCGTGCTCCATACAGACTCGCACCTAGCGAAATGAAAGAACTTCAGAGCCAATTACAAGAACTTTTAGAGCGTGGTTTCATTCGACCAAGCACATCACCGTGGGGAGCTCCTGTTTTGTTTGTCAAGAAGAAAGATGGTACATTCAGGTTGTGTATCGATTATCGAGAGTTGAACAAACTTACCATCAAGAACCGCTACCCACTACCGAGAATCGACGACTTATTTGATTAACTACAAGGCTCGTCTGTTTATTCAAAGATTGACTTAGGTTCCGGGTATTATCAAATGCGGGTGAAAGAAGATGATATTCCAAAGACTGCTTTCAGAACACGTTACGGTCATTACGAGTTTATGGTCATGCTGTTTGGTTTAACTAATGCACCAGCTGTGTTCATGGACCTTATGAACTGAGTGTGTGGACCATACCTTGACAAGTTTGTCATTGTTTTCATTGATGACATACTTATTTACTCAAAGAATGACCAAGAACACGGTGAACATTTGAGAAAGGTGTTAGAAGTATTAAGGAAGAAAGAATTGTAAGCTAAGTTTTCAAAGTGTGCATTTTGGTTGGAAGAAGTTCAATTCCTCGGTCACATAGTGAACAAAGAAGGTATTAAGGTGGATCCGGCAAAGATAGAAACTGTTGAAAAGTGGGAAACCCCGAAAACTCCGAAACACATACGCCAGTTTTTAGGACTAGCTGGTTACTACAGAAGGTTCATCCAAGACTTTTCCAGAATAGCAAAACCCTTGACTGCATTAACACATAAAGGGAAGAAATTTGAATGGAAGGATGAACAAGAGAAAGCGTTTCAGTTATTGAAGAAAAAGTTAACTACGGCACCTATATTGTCATTACCTGAAGGGAATGATGATTTTGTGATATATTGTGACGCCTCAAAGCAAGGTCTCGGTTGTGTATTAATGCAACGAACGAAAGTAATTGCTTATGCATCTAGACAATTGAAGATTCACGAACAAAATTATACGACACATGATTTGGAATTAGGCGCGGTTGTTTTTGCATTAAAGACTTGGAGGCACTACTTATATGGGGTCAAAAGTATTATATATACCGACCACAAAAGTCTTCAACACATATTTAATCAGAAACAACTGAATATGAGGCAGCGTAGGTAGATTGAATTGTTGAATGATTACGACTTTGAGATTCGTTACCACCTGGGGAAGGCAAATGTGGTAGCCGACGCCTTGAGCAGGAAGGACAGAGAACCCATTTGAGTAAAATCTATGAATATAATGATTCACAATAACCTTACTACTCAAATAAAGGAGGCGCAACAAGGAGTTTTAAAAGAGGGAAATTTAAGGGATGAAATACCCAAAGGATCGGAGAAGCATCTTAATATTCGGGAAGACGGAACCCGGTATAATGCTGAAAGGATTTGGGTACCAAAATTTGGAGATATGAGAGAAATGGTACTTAGAGAAGCTCACAAAACCAGATACTTAATTCATCCTGGAACGGGAAAGATGTACAAGGATCTCAAGAAACATTTTTGGTGGCCTGGTATGAAAGTTGATGTTGCTAAATACGTAGGAGAATGTTTGACGTGTTCTAAGGTCAAAGCTGAGCATCAGAAACCATCAGGTCTACTTCAACAACCCGAAATTCCGGAATGGAAATGGGAAAACATTACCATGGATTTCATCACTAAATTGCCAAGGACTGCAAGTGGTTTTGATACTATTTGGGTAATAGTTGATCGTCTCACCAAATCAGCACACTTCCTGCCATTAAGAGAAGATGACAAGATGGAGAAGTTAGCACGACTGTATTTGAAGGAAGTTGTCTCCAGACATGGAATACTAATCTCTATTATCTCTGATAGGGATGGCAGATTTATTTCAAGATTCTGGCAGACATTACAGCAAGCATTAGGAACTCGTCTAGACATAAGTACTGCCTATCATCCACAAACTAATGGTCAGAGAGAAAGGACGATACAAATGCTTGAAGACATGCTACGAGCATGTGTTATTGATTTTGGAAACAGTTGGGATCGACATCTACCCTTAGCAGAATTTTCCTACAACAACAGCTACCATTCAAGCATTGAGATGGCGCCGTTTGAAGCACTTTATGGTAGAAAGTGCAGGTCTCCGATTTGTTGGAGTGAAGTGGGGGATAGACAGATTACGGGTCCAGAGATAATACAGGAAACTACCAAGAAGATCATCCAAATTCAACAACGGTTGAAAACCGCCCAAAGTCGACAAAAGAGCTACGCTGACATTAAAAGAAAAGATATAGAATTTGAAATTGGAGAGATGGTCATGCTTAAAGTTGCACCTTGGAAAGGCGTTGTTCGATTTGGTAAACGAGGGAAATTAAATCCAAGGTATATTGGACCATTCAAGATTATTGATCGTGTCGGACCAGTAGCTTACCGACTTGAGTTACCTCAACAACTCGTGGCTGTACATAACACTTTTCACGTCTCGAATTTGAAGAAATGTTTTGCTAAAGAAGATCTCACTATTCCGTTAGATGAAATCCAAATCAACGAAAAAATTCAATTCATCGAAGAACCCGTCGAAATGATGGATCGTGAGGTTAAAAGACTTAAGCAAAACAAGATACCAATTGTTAAGGTTCGATGGAATGCTCGTAGAGGACCCGAGTTCACCTGGGAATGAGAAGATCAGATGAAGAAGAAATACCCGCATTTATTTCCAGAAGATACGTCAACACCTCCAACTGCTTAAAATTTCGGGACGAAATTTATTTAACGGATAGGTACTGTAGTGACCCGAACTTTTCCATGTTTATATATATATTAAATGAAATTGTTATTTACATGATTAAGTGTTTCGAACATGTTAAGCAATCAAACTTGTTAAGACTTGATTAATTGAAATAGATTTCATATAGACAATTGACCACCCAAGTTGACCTGAGATTCACGAACGTTAAAACTTGTAAAGACTATATGATGACATATATATGGATATATATATATATAGTTAACATGATAGTATGATAAGTAAACATATCATTAAGTATATTAACAATGAACTACATATGTAAAAACAAGACTACTAACTTAATGATTTTGAAACGAGACATATATGTAACGATTATCGTTGTAACGACATTTAATGTATATATATCATATTAAGATATATTAATACATCATCATATCATGATAATGTAATAATTTAAAATCTTATTTGATATTATAAACATTGGGTTAACAACATTTAACAAGATCGTTAACCTAAAGGTTTCAAAACAACACTTACATGTCTAACGATGAATTAACGACTCAGTTAAAATGTATATACATGTAGTGTTTTAATATGTATTTATACACTTTTGAAAGACTTCAAGACACTTATCAAAATACTTCTACTTAACAAAAATGCTTACAATTACATCCTCGTTCAGTTTCATCAACAATTCTACTCGTATGCACCCGTATTCGTACTCGTACAATACACAGCTTTTAGATGTATGTACTATTGGTATATACACTCCAATGATCAGCTCTTAGCAGCCCATGTGAGTCACCTAACACATGTGAGAACCATCATTTGGTAACTAGCATGAAATATCTCATAAAATTATAAAAATATGAGTAATCATTCATGACTTATTTACATGAAAACAAAATTACATATCCTTTATATCTAATCCATACACCAACGACCAAAAACACCTACAAACACTTTCATTCTTAAATTTTCTTCATCTAATTGATCTCTCTCAAGTTCTATCTTCAAGTTCTAAGTGTTCTTCATAAATTCTACAAGTTCTAGTTTCATAAAATCAAGAATACTTCCAAGTTTGCTAGCTTACTTCCAATCTTGTAGAGTGATCATCCAACCTCAAGAAATCTTTCTTATGTACAGTAAGATATCTTTCTAATACAAGGTAATACTCATATTCAAACTTTGATTCAATTTCTATAACTATAACAATCTTATTTCGAGTGAAAATCTTACTTGAACTGTTTTCGTGTCATGATTCTGCTTCAAGAACTTTCAAGCCATCCAAGGATTCTTTGAATCTAGATCCATTTTTATCATTTCCAGTAGCTTTATCCAGAAAACTTGAGGTAGTAATGATGTTCATAACATCATTCGATTCATACATATAAAGCTATCTTATTCGAAGGTTTAAACTTGTAATCACTATAACATAGTTTAGTTAATTCTAAACTTGTTCGCAGACAAAAGTTAATCCTTCTAACTTGACTTTTAAAATCAACTAAACACATGTTATATATCTATATGATATGCTAACTTAATGATTTAAAACCTGGAAACACAAAAAACACCATAAAACTGAATTTACACCGTCGTAGTAACACCGAGGGCTGTTTTGGGTTAGTTAATTAAAAACTATGATAAACTTTGATTTAAAAGTTGTTCTTCTGGGAAAATTATTTTCCTTATGAACATGAAACTATATCCAAAAATCATGATTAAACTCAAAGTGGAAGTATGTTTTCTAAAATGGTCATCTAGACGTCGTTCTTTCGACTGAAATGAATACCTTTACAAAAACGACTTGTAACTTATATTTCCGACTATAAACCTATACTTTTTCTGTTTGGATTCATAAAATAGAGTTCAATATGAAGCCATAGCAATTTGATTCACTCAAAACGGATTTAAAATGAAGAAGTTATGGGTAAAACAAGATTGGATAATTTTTCCTGTTGTAGCAACGTGAAAATTGATAATAAATCTATATTAATCATATCCTAGCTAACTCATATTGTATTATACATGTATTCTAATATATTATATAATCTTGGGATACAATAGACACGTATGCAAATGTTTTGACATATCATATCGACCCATGTGTACATATTATTTGGAACAACCATAGACACTCTATATGCAGTAATGTGGGAGTTAGCTATACAGGGTTGAGGTTGATTCTAAAAATATATATACTTTGAGTTGTGATCTAGCCTGAGACGTGTATACACTGGGTCGTGGATTGATTCAAGATAATATATATCAATTTTTTTCTGTACATCTAACGTTGAACAACTAGTTGTAGGTTACTAACAAGGACAGCTGACTTAATAAACTTAAAACATCAAAATGTATTAAAAGTGTTGTAAATATATTTTGAATATACTTAGATATATATGTACATATTTGTTATAGGTTCGTGAATCGACCAGTGGCCAAGTCTTACTTTCCGACGAAGTAAAAATCTGTGAAAGTGAGTTATAGTCCCACTTTTAAAATCTAATATTTTTGGGATGAGAATACATGCAAGTTTTATAAATGATTTACAAAATAGACACAAGTACGTGAAACTACATTCTATGGTTGAATTATCAAAATCGAATATGCCCCTTTTTATTAAGTCTGGTAATCTAAGAATTAGGGAACAGACACCCTAATTGACGCGAATCCTAAAGATAGATCTATTGGGCCTAACAAACCCCATCCAAAGTACCGGATGCTTTAGTACTTCGAAATTTATATCATATCCAAAGGGTGTCCCGGAATGATGGGGATATTCTTAAATATGCATCTTGTTAATGTTGGTTACCAGGTGTTCACCATATGAATGAATTTTATCTCTATGTATGGGATGTATATTGAAATATGAAATCTTGTGGTCTATTGTTACGATTTGATATATATAGGTTAAACCTATAACTCACCAACATTTTTGTTGACGTTTAAAGCATGTTTATTCTCATGTGAATATTAAGAGCTTTCGTTGTTGCATACTAAAATAAGGACAAGATTTGGAGTCCATGTTTGTATGATATTGTGTAAAAACTGCATTTAAGAAACATATGTCGATGTAATATATTTCTATTATAAACCATTATGTAATGGTCGTGTGTAAACAGTATATTTTAGATTATCATTATTTGATAATCTACGTAATGCTTTTGAAACCTTTATTGATAAAATAAAGGTTATGGTTGTTTTAAAAATGAATGCAGTCTTTGAAAAACGTCTCATATAGAGGTCAAAACCTCGCAACGAAATCAATTAATATGGAACGTTTATAATCAATATGAACGGGACATTTCAACTTAGGTTGAGGACCCGTTTGGACAACCTACATACTTGCTTACTTTCCGACTCATACTTTACCGCTACTTTATCATTGTGAGTTATATAGCATTCCCTTTTTACTTTAACTATTTTGGGAACTGAGAATACATGCGCATTTTACGTTTTACATACTAGGCACGAGTACTTAAATTTATATATGTGTGGGTTATACAACGGCATAAACATTCCCTTTAGCTCGTTAACGTTTAGTCATTGGTTTTTGAACCGGTGAACGCGAATCTTAGATATGGATCCATAGGGTTTGACATCCCCACTCGGGCTAGTAGCGCTAGCATTTAATGGGTGTTTAATACTTCGTAAACATACGCACTTACCAAGTTTACTTTCAGGGGGTATAAACGTTAAGTTAGTTACCAAGTGCCCACGGTTAAACATATACTTTATCATACTATTTTGAAACGCTCTTTGTAGCACTGAAATCTCGTGGCCTACCTTACATACTGTTATACTTAAACTATAGCTCACCAACCTTTGTGTTAACGTTTTTAAGCATGTTTTTATCAGGTGCTTAAGATTGCTTCCGTTGTGTACTAGTCTTGCTGTAGACACCCGCTGCTCTAGAGTTATCACCGCTTGAACTGTTAATCTTGCATTCAAACTCATTTACTTTTGAAACTATGATTTGTAACGACCTAAGGGTCACGCACTATTATATTTGCTTCTGTTCATTGAAGCATACTTTGGTTGTAAAACATTTGGCGTTGGTTATGACGTCAGCTTTTATCATGAATGCAAACTTGTTTTGAAAACGCATATAGTGTTTGACCTTGTAATGATCCTGTTGTTGATGGTCCGTACATGATGATTTAGTATGGGGCGTCACATTTGGTATCAGAGCATTGGTTGTAGGGAATTAGGTTTAGTGAGTCTAGACCGGACCTAAGTAGGATTCACTAATAGGACTAATCTACAACTTGCTAGTTTACTTGTTTCCGCTGAACTTACTGCATGCTGCTGCTTACTTTTACTGCTATATGCCGTATGCTACTACATGATTTCACTACTGCTTGATATTACTTGCTTTCAATTGCATGCTACTTCTGTACGATTTACTGTTATTGCCATGCTATTTACCGTCATACCTGATTTAGACTGTTAGCTTAATACGTGCTTGCTTTATGACTTACTGACATGGAAAATTTATTTTTCCTTGTTCAGATGTCGGATATTCCACCTGCTATCGTTTTGGGAAGTTCAGACACTTCAGCCACTACACCCGCCACTGTTGCCGATCCACCGATCCCGTTACCCACCAGTGATCCCGGTGCTTCGTCTTCCGGAGCTAGCAGTCATGCGCCTGCCCCAGTGGCTACTTCTGATGGAGCCCAGGACCCTCCAGAGATTCCAGCTCCATCTGCCCCCGGACCCTCGGTGTCACAGCCCCGCTCCAGTGAGATTGTGATTCCCGCAGAATTCGGGGAAGGTCCATTCCATAACCGGTATCGCCATTGGTGCCGATGCACCCCTGATGGACGTCTCATTCCGATCGAACCCTCCAGATACCGAGAGATAATGGCCGCCCGAGTAGAGCCAGTTCAGCCACCCGTGCAGCCACCACTGCATGATTCTGATGATTCTTCATCCGATGACCCATCCACAGACGACTCGAGTGATGATGACTCCGACGAGGAGGACCCTGATGCACCTGTTCAGCCACCCTCCACCCCTCCGAAGAAGTGGTACCGCTTCGATGGGACCATTATTCCGGGGATCAACGGAGGACGAGCATTCACTGACGCATTTGGTCGGCGTCGTAGGGATACTGCCCGTAAGCGGCTTGTGCCATACCCTACCAACCCACTCGTGTGTAAGGCACCTCGTTACGTACTGACTACTTCTGGAGCCGGACCGTCTACATCTGCACCACCGACACCACCCGCACCACCCGCACCACCTGCACCACCGGTGCCGCCAGCCCCGCCAGCCCCACCATCTCTTACAGTCGAGGAACTGGCAAGGGAGGTGGAGATCCTCCTTGCTTGGGTAGCTGAGATCAAGGAGCAGATGTCCCACGTCTTGGACATCCTGCACCCACCATCACCGTAGGACTTTTGTATTTAGATTTCATTATGTAATCTAGTTGTAGTTTTATATTTCACTTATGTATTGTACGAACTTATACAGATGTATGCAACTTATTATTATTAATGAAGGGAACTTTGTGTTATTTAATTCTTGCACGATGTTCTATTTACGTTACTGTATGATTCTGTGGTATTTGTACCTGGATTGCATTACCTAATAAACATGTGATAGGTTGATTCCGTGTTGGTTACATATACTGTAGTATTACTATTTGAATGCTGGATTTTGACTTGAGTCAAAAATTTTATTTAGAACACCATGGCCAACGGACGATCAACATCAACCCCTACCGCAGACCAAATCGAGGAGATGATTTCCGAAAGGGTAGCCGCAGCCATTGCGGAAATGTAACCCCAAGCTCCACCGCCACCGCCACCGGTTATTCAACCCATTCGTAATGGGTGCACGTACAAAGAGTTTCAGAGCTACAAACCTCATAGCTTTAGTGGAACGGAGGGGCCGGTTGGTCTCACTAGATGGTTTGAAAAACTTGAATCTGTGTTCTGAGTCAGTAACTGTTCAGAGGAGAATAAAACCAAGTTTGCTTCATGCACGCTGTCTGATGGCACACTAACGTGGTGGAACACGTTGGCTCAAGCAAAAGGTATTGATAAGGCGTTTGCTACCCTATGGGAGGAAATCAAAGGGGCCCTGATTGAGGAATATTGCCCTAGGACCAAGATCCAAAAGATGGAGATGGATTTCATGCATTTAAAGGCCGTTGGGAACGACCTTGATGGTTACAATAGGAGATTTTTGGAATTAGCCCTGATGTGTCTGACAATGGTTACATCGGAGTTTAAACGAATGGAAAGGTACTTCTGGGGACTTCCTAAGAGCATTAAGGGAAACGTCACCTCGTCCAAGCCACCAAATGTCTCGGAAGCGATGCGCATGGCACATACTTTAATGAATCAAATCATCATCGATGAACCGGAGAAAACTAAGTCTGAAGCGGGTAGTAGCGAGAAGCGCAAATGGGATAACAACAGGGGAAGGACCTATGATCAAAACTCGGCGAAACGACATGAGGGTTTCAGAGGAAACAACAACGGTGGAAACTCCAATCCGAACACCAACTCAAACCCGAACTACAAGGGAACCTTACCACAAAGCAAGCGGTGCTACAAGCACTATACTGGGTATTGTAACGTTGTTTGTGAGAAGTGCCAACGGACTGGGCATATCGGGAAGGACTGCAAGGTCACCACTTTGAATGGGAATCCGAACACCAATGGACCGAAAAAGTGCTACGAATGCGGACAGACGGGCCATTTCAGAAATGCATGCCCCAACAAAAGAAAAGACTGCGGACCACCCCGTGGTAGAGCTTTCAACGTTAATGCAAGGGATGCAAGAGAGAATCCCAACTTGGTGACAGGTATATTCACTATCAACAATTTATTAGCTTCTGTCTTGTTTGATACTGGTGCGGATAGAAGTTATGTATGTAGACATTTTTACGATAAGATAAATTGGTCATTAGTCCCTTTAAAAGAGAGTATGCTTGTCGAGGTCGCCAATGGAAAACTTGAGAAAGTTGACCATATTAGTCGAGGAGCTATTATCAACATAGCTGGTGCAGATTTCGAAATTGATTTGATACCTATCAAATTGGGAAGTTTTAACGTGATCGTCGGTATGGATTGGTTGAGCAAGATAAAGGCTAATATTATCTGTGGAGATAAAGCTCTTCGTATACCACAAGGAGATGGTGAGCCACTGACCATTTACGGAGAGAGATGTATGAAATGTCCCGTTCTTATTGATTAAAAACGTTCCATATTAATTGATTTCGTTGCGAGGTTTTGACCTCTATATGAGACGTTTTTCAAAGACTGCATTCATTTTTAAAACAAACCATAACCTTTATTTCATAAATAAAGGTTTAAAAAGCTTTACGTAGATTATCAAATAATGATAATCTAAAATATCCTGTTTACACACGACCATTACATAATGGTTTACAATACAAATATGTTACATCGAAATCAGTTTCTTGAATGCAGTTTTTACACAATATCATACAAACATGGACTCCAAATCTTGTCCTTATTTTAGTATGCAACAGCGGAAGCTCTTAATATTCACCTGAGAATAAACATGCTTTAAACGTCAACAAAAATGTTGGTGAGTTATAGGTTTAACCTATATATATCAAATCGTAACAATAGACCACAAGATTTCATATTTCAATACACATCCCATACATAGAGATAAAAATCATTCATATGGTGAACACCTGGTAACAGACATTAACAAGATACATATATAAGAATATCCCCATCATTCCGGGACACCCTTCGGATATGATATAAATTTCGAAGTACTAAAGCATCCGGTACTTTGGATGGGGCTTGTTGGGCCCGATAGATCTATCTTTAGGATTCGCGTCAATTAGGGTGTCTGTTCCCTAATTCTTAGATTACCAGACTTAATAAAAAGGGGCATATTCGATTTCGATAATTCAACCATAGAATGTAGTTTCACGTACTTGTGTCTATTTTGTAAATCATTTATAAAACCTGCATGTATTCTCATCCCAAAAATATTAGATTTTAAAAGTGGGACTATAACTCACTTTCACAGATTTTTACTTCGTCGGGAAGTAAGACTTGGCCACTGGTTGATTCACGAACCTATAACAATATATACATATATATCAAAGTATGTTCAAAATATATTTACAACACTTTTAATATATTTTGATATTTTAAGTTTATTAAGTCAGCTGTCCTCGTTAGTAACCTACAACTAGTTGTCCACAGTTAGATGTACAGAAATAAATCGATAAATATTATCTTGAATCAATCCACGACCCAGTGTATACGTATCTCAGTATTGATCACAACTCAAACTATATATATTTTGGAATCAACCTCAACCCTGTATAGCTAACTCCAACATTCACATATAGAGTGTCTATGGTTGTTCCGAAATATATATAGATGTGTCGACATGATAGGTCGAAACATTGTATACGTGTCTATGGTATCTCAAGATTACATAATATACAATACAAGTTGATTAAGTTATGGTTGGAATAGATTTGTTACCAATTTTCACGTAGCTAAAATGAGAAAAATTATCCAATCTTGTTTTACCCATAACTTCTTCATTTTAAATCCATTTTGAGTGAATCAAATTGCTATGGTTTCATATTGAACCCTATTTTATGAATCTAAACAGAAAAAGTATAGGTTTATAGTCGGAAAAATAAGTTACAAGTCATTTTTGTAAAGGTAGTCATTTCAGTCGAAAGAACGACGTCTAGATGACCATTTTAGAAAACATACTTCCACTTTGAGTTTAACCATAATTTTTGGATATAGTTTCATGTTCATAATAAAAATCATTTTCTCAGAATAACAACTTTTAAATCAAAGTTTATCATAGTTTTTAATTAACTAACCCAAAACAGCCCGCGGTGTTACTACAACGGCGTAAATCCGGTTTTACGGTGTTTTTCGTGTTTCCATGTTTTAAATCATTAAGTTAGCATATCATATAGATATATAACATGTGTTTAGTTGATTTTAAAAGTCAAGTTAGAAGGATTAACTTTTGTTTGCGAACAAGTTTAGAATTAACTAAACTATGTTCTAGTGATTACAAGTTTAAACCTTCGAATAAGATAGCTTTATATGTATGAATTGAATGATGTTATGAACATCATTACTACCTTAAGTTCCTTGGATAAACCTACTGGAAAAGAGAAAAATGGATCTAGCTTCAATGGATCCTTGGATGGCTCGAAGTTCTTGAAGCAGAATCATGACACGAAAACAAGTTCAAGTAAGATCATCACTTGAAATAAGATTGTTATAGTTATAGAAATTGAACCAAAGTTTGAATATGATTATTACCTTGTATTAGAATGATAACCTACTGTAAGAAACAAAGATTTCTTGAGGTTGGATGATCACCTTACAAGATTGGAAGTGAGCTAGCAAACTTGAAAGTATTCTTGATTTTATGAAACTAGAACTTTTGGAATTTATGAAGAACACTTAGAACTTGAAGATAGAACTTGAGAGAGATCAATTAGATGAAGAAAATTGAAGAATGAAAGTGTTTGTAGGTGTTTTTGGTCGTTGGTGTATGTATTAGATATAAAGGATATGTAATTTTGTTTTCATGTAAATAAGTCATGAATGATTACTCATATTTTTGTAATTTTATGAGATATTTCATGCTAGTTGCCAAATGATGGTTCCCACATGTGTTAGATGACTCACATGGGCTGCTAAGAGCTTATCATTGGAGTGTATATACCAATAGTACATACATCTAAAAGCTGTGTATTGTACGAGTACGAATACGGGTGCATACGAGTAGAATTGTTGATGAAACTGAACGAGGATGTAATTGTAAGCATTTTTGTTAAGTAGAAGTATTTTGATAAGTGCCTTGAAGTCTTTCAAAAGTGTATGAATACATATTAAAACACTACATGTATATACATTTTAACTGAGTCGTTAAGTCATCGTTAGTCGTTACATGTAAATGTTGTTTTGAAACCTTTAGGTTAACGATCTTGTTAAATGTTGTTAACCCAATGTTTATAATATCAAAAGAGATTTTAAATTATTATATTATCATGATATTATAATGTACGAATATCTCTTAATATGATATATATACATTAAATGTCGTTACAACGATAATCGTTACATATATGTCTCGTTTCAAAATCATTAAGTTAGTAGTCTTGTTTTTACATATGTAGTTCATTGTTAATATAATTAATGATATGTTTACTTATCATAATATCATGTTAACTATATATATAACCATATATATGTCATCATATAGTTTTTACAAGTTTTAACGTTCGTGAATTACCGGTCAACTTGGGTGGTCAATTGTCTATATGAAACATATTTCAATTAATCAAGTCTTAACAAGTTTGATTGCTTAACATGTTGGAAACATTTAATCATGTAAATATCAATCTCAATTAATATATATAAACATGGAAAAGTTCGGGTCACTACAGTACCTACCCGTTAAATAAATTTCGTCCCGAAATTTTAAGCTGTTGAAGGTGTTGACGAATCTTCTGGAAATAGATGCGGGTATTTCTTCTTCATCTGATCTTCATGCTCCCAGGTGAACTCGGGTCCTCTACGAGCATTCCATCGAACCTTAACAATTGGTATCTTGTTTTGCTTAAGTCTTTTAACCTCACGATCCATTATTTCGACGGGTTCTTCGATGAATTGAAGTTTTTCGTTGATTTGGATTTCATCTAATGGAATAGTGAGATCTTCTTTAGCAAAACATTTCTTTAAATTCGAGACGTGGAAAGTGTTATGTACAGCCGCGAGTTGTTGAGGTAACTCTAGTCGGTAAGCTACTGGTCCGATACGATCAATAATCTTGAATGGTCCAATATACCTTGGATTTAATTTCCCTCGTTTACCAAATCGAACAACGCCTTTCCAAGGTGCAACTTTAAGCATGACCATCTCTCCAATTTCAAATTCTATATCTTTTCTTTTAATGTCAGCGTAGCTCTTTTGTCGACTTTGGGCGGTTTTCAACCGTTGTTGAATTTGGATGATCTTCTCGGTAGTTTCTTGTATAATCTCCGGACCCGTAATCTGTCTATCCCCCACTTCACTCCAACAAATCGGAGACATGCACTTTCTACCATAAAGTGCTTCAAACGGCACCATCTCAATGCTTGAATGGTAGCTGTTGTTGTATGAAAATTCTGCTAACGGTAGATGTCGATCCCAACTGTTTCCGAAATCAATAACACATGCTTGTAGCATGTCTTCAAGCGTTTGTATCGTCCTTTCGCTCTGCCCATCAGTTTGTGGATGATAGGCAGTACTCATGTCTAGACGAGTTCCTAATGCTTGCTGTAATGTCTGCCAGAATCTTGAAATAAATCTGCCATCCCTATCAGAGATAATAGAGATTGGTATTCCATGTCTGGAGACGACTTCCTTCAAATACAGTCGTGCTAACTTCTCCATCTTGTCATCTTCTCTTATTGGCAGAAAATGTGATGATTTGGTGAGACGATCAACTATTACCCAAATAGTATCAAAACCACTTGCAGTCCTTGGCAATTTAGTGATGAAATCCATGGTAATGTTTTCCCATTTCCATTCCGGGATTTCGGGTTGTTGAAGTAGACCTGATGGTTTCTGATGCTCAGCTTTGACCTTAGAACACGTCAAACATTCTCCTACGTATTTAGCAATATCGGCTTTCATACCCGGCCACCAAAAATGTTTCTTGAGATCCTTGTACATCTTCCCCGTTCCAGGATGTATTGAGTATCTGGTTTTATGAGCTTCTCTAAGTACCATTTCTCTCATATCTCCAAATTTTGGTACCCAAATCCTTTCAACCCTATACCGGGTTCCGTCTTCCTGAATATTAAGATGCTTCTCCGATCCTTTGGGTATTTCATCCTTTAAATTTCCCTCTTTTAAAACTCCTTGTTGCGCCTCCTTTATTTGAGTAGTAATGTTATTATGAATCATTATATTCATAGATTTTACTCGAATGGGTTCTCTGTCCTTCCTGCTCAAGGCATCGGCTACCACATTTGCCTTCCCCGGGTGGTAACGAATCTCAAAGTCGTAATCATTCAACAATTCAATCCACCTACGCTGCCTCATATTCAGTTGTTTCTGATTAAATATGTGTTGAAGACTTTTGTGGTCGGTATATATAATACTTTTGACCCCATATAAGTAGTGCCTCCAAGTCTTTAATGCAAAAACAACTGCGCCTAATTCCAAATCATGCGTCGTATAATTCTGTTCGTGAATCTTCAATTGTCTAGACGCATAAGCAATCACCTTCGTTCGTTGCATTAATACACAACCGAGACCTTGCTTTGATGCATCACAATAAATCACAAAATCATCATTCCCTTCAGGCAATGACAATATAGGTGCCGTAGTTAGCTTTTTCTTCAATAACTGAAACGCTTTCTCTTGTTCATCATTCCATTCAAATTTCTTCCCTTTATGCGTTAATGCAGTCAAGGGTTTTGCTATTCTGGAAAAGTCTTGGATGAACCTTCTGTAGTAACCAGCTAGTCCTAAAAACTGGCGTATGTGTTTCGGAGTTTTCGGGGTTTCCCACTTTTCAACAGTTTCTATCTTTACCGGATCCACCTTAATACCTTCTTTGTTCACTATGTGACCGAGGAATTGAACTTCTTCCAACCAAAATGCACACTTTGAAAACTTAGCGTACAATTTTTCCTTCCTCAATACTTCTAACACCTTTCTCAAATGTTCACCGTGTTCTTGGTCATTCTTTGAGTAAATAAGTATGTCATCAATGAAAACAATGACAAACTTGTCAAGGTATGGTCCACACACTCGGTTCATAAGGTCCATGAACACAGCTGGTGCATTAGTTAAACCAAAAGGCATGACCATAAACTCGTAATGACCGTAACGTGTTCTGAAAGCAGTCTTTGGAATATCATCTTCTTTCACCCGCATTTGATGATACCCGGAACGTAAGTCAATCTTTGAATAAACAGATGAGCCTTGTAGTTGATCAAATAAGTCGTCGATTCTCGGTAGTGGGTAGCGGTTCTTGATGGTAAGTTTGTTCAACTCTCGGTAGTCGATACACAACCTGAATGTACCATCTTTCTTCTTGACAGACAAAACAGGAGCTCCCCACGGTGATGTGCTTGGTCGAATGAAACCACGCTCTAAAATTTCTTGTAATTGGCTTTGCAGTTCTTTCATCTCGCTGGGTGCGAGTCTGTAAGGAGCACGAGCTATTGGTGCAGCTCCTGGTACAAGATCTATTTGAAATTCAACGGATCGATGTGGGGGTAATCCCGGTAATTCTTTCGGAAATACATCGGGAAATTCTTTTGCAATGGGAACATCATTGATGCTCTTTTCTTCAGTTTGTACTTTCTCGACGTGTGCTAGAACAGCATAGCAACCTTTTCTTATTAGTTTTTGTGCCTTCAAATTACTAATAAGATGTAGCTTCGTGTTGCCCTTTTCTCCGTACACCATTAAGGGTTTTCCTTTTTCTCGTATAATGCGAATTGCATTTTTGTAACAAACGATCTCTGCTTTCACTTCTTTCAACCAGTCCATACCGATTATCACATCAAAACTCCCTAACTCTACTGGTATCAAATCAATCTTAAATGTTTCGCTAACCAGTTTAATTTCTCGATTCCGACATATATTATCTGCTGAAATTAATTTACCATTTGCTAATTCGAGTAAAAATTTACTATCCAAAGGCGTCAATGGACAACTTAATTTAGCACAAAAATCTCTACTCATATAGCTTCTATCCGCACCCGAATCAAATAAAACGTAAGCAGATTTATTGTCAATAAGAAACGTACCCGTAACAAGCTCCGGGTCTTCTTGTGCCTCTGCCGCATTAATATTGAAAACTCTTCCGCGGCCTTGTCCATTCGTGTTCTCCTGGTTCGGGCAATTTCTAATAATGTGGCCCGGTTTTCCACATTTATAACAAACTACATTGGCATAACTTGCTCCGACATTACTTGCTCCGACACCATTTGTTCCTTTCGTTCTATTAACCCCTGGTCCGTAGACCTCACACTTCGCCGCGCTATGACCATTTCTTTTACACTTGTTGCAAAATTTGGTGCAGAACCCCGAGTGATTCTTTTCACACCTTTGGCATAGCTGCTTCTGATTGTTGTTGTTGTTGCGGTTATTATTATTGTTGGGATGATTGTTGTAGTTGCTGTTGTTGTTGTTGTTGTTGTTGTTGGGCCGTTTGTTGTAGTTGCGATTGATGTTGCGATTGTTGGGATAATTGTTGCGATTATTATTGTAATTGCTGTTGTTGTTGTATTGGTGAATCTTATCACCGTTTTCCTCCCACTTTCTTTTGACTTGCTTCACATTGGCCTCTTCAGCAGTCTGTTCTTTAATTCTTTCTTCAATCTGGTTCACTAGTTTGTGAGCCATTCTACATGCCTGTTGTATGGAGGCGGGCTCGTGTGAACTTATATCTTCTTGGATTCTTTCCGGTAATCCTTTCACAAACGCGTCGATCTTCTCTTCCTCATCTTCGAATGCTCCCGGACACAATAGGCACAATTCTGTGAATCGTCTTTCGTACGTGGTAATATCAAATCCTTGGGTTCGTAACCCTCTAAGTTCTGTCTTGAGCTTATTGACCTCGGTTCTGGGACGGTACTTCTCGTTCATCAAGTGCTTGAATGCTGACCACGGTAGTGCGTACGCATCATCTTGTCCCACTTGCTCTAGATAGGTATTCCACCATGTTAACGCAGAACCTGTGAAGGTATGCGTAGCGTACTTCACTTTGTCCTCTTCAGTACACTTACTTATGGCAAACACCGATTCAACCTTCTCGGTCCACCGTTTCAATCCGATCGGTCCTTCGGTTCCATCAAATTCCAAAGGTTTGCAGGCAGTGAATTCTTTGTAGGTGCATCCTACACGATTTCCTGTACTGCTAGATCCAAGGTTATTGTTGGTATGTAGCGCAGCCTGTACTGCGGCTATGTTTGAAGCTAGAAAAGTACGGAATTCCTCTTCATTCATATTCACGGTGTGTCGAGTAGTCGGTGCCATTTCCTTCAAAATAGTTAAATGGAACAAGTTAATCATACAGAATATTAAGAGTAGTTAATAGTATTTCGTAGCATAATATGAACTCATTTATAAAAGCTTTTTCTTCATATTAGCGTTTTATAAGTTTAAATTCGGGTAGTACCTACCCGTTAAGTTCATACTTAGTAGCTAATATACAATTCAACTACTACAATTCTATATGAAAAACTGATTGTAATAATATTTCGCGTTCAAACTTTTATACAATATTTTACAAACTTACAATACCGCTTATTTTACATAAAGCATGAAATATAGCACACAATAACTTTGATACAAGATAGTTGTGAAGACAATTCTAGCTAGTACACAAGTCGTTCGGCAAAGGCAATAAAGACACGTAATTCATACGTCCAGAAACAAGTCATGCATTCTGGTTTTACTAGGACTACTTCCCATCCTTGGTCTTGTGCAACATAACCGTTATGGCCGTTGATAAGACAGCGTGTTGTAACGTCATCAAAGGGACGAGGGTTACGTAATGTCCAACAGTCCCGTAATAATCTAAAAACCTCATTTCTTACCCCAATTACCGACTCCGTCACTTGTGGAAACGTTTTGTTTAATAGTTGTAGCCCGATGTTCTTGTTCTCACTTTGGTGAGAAGCGAACATTACTAATCCGTAAGCATAACATGCTTCTTTATGTTGCATGTTAGCCGCTTTTTCTAAATCACGAAGTCCAATATTTGGATATATTGAGTCAAAATAATTTCTTAACCCGTTGCGTAAAATAGCATTTGGGTTCCCCGCAATATATGCGTCAAAGTAAACACATCGTAACTTATGGGTTTCCCAATGTGATATCCCCCATCTTTCAAACGAAAGTCTCTTATAAACCAAGACATTCTTGGAACGTTCTTCGAATGTCTTACAAACTGATCTCGCCTTAAATAGTTGTGCCGAAGAATTCTGGCCGACTCTAGACAAGATTTCATCAATCATGTCTCCAGGTAGGTCTCTTAAAATATTGGGTTGTCTATCCATTTTGTGTTTTTAAACTGTAAAATAGACAAGAGTTAGTTTCATAAAAATATACTTATTAATACAAGCAATTTTTACATATATCATAAAGCATAAGAACACTATATTACATATATTACACCACACGAATACAACTATCTTATTCCGACTCGCTCGTTTCTTCTTCTTCGGTTTTGGTTCGTTTTGCCAAGTTTCTAGGGATATATGATGTTCCCCTAATACGAGCCGTCGTTGTCCACATTGGTTTAGAAAAACCTGGTGGTTTAGAGGTTCCCGGGTCATTGTTACAACTTAAGGACTTCGGGGGTTGACGATACATATAAAGTTCATCGGGGTTGGAATTAGATTTCTCTATTTTTATGCCCTTTCCCTTATTATTTTCTTTTGCCTTTTTAAATTCAGTTGGGGTAATTTCTATAACATCATCGGAATTCTCGTCGGAATCCGATTCATCGGAGAATTGGTAATCCTCCCAATATTTTGCTTCCTTGGCGGAAACACCATTGACCATAATTAACTTTGGTCGGTTGGTTGAGGATTTTCTTTTACTTAACCGTTTTATTATTTCCCCCACCGGTTCTATTTCTTCATCATGTTCCGATTCTTCTTCCGGTTCCGATTCTTCTTCCGGTTTCGACTCTTCTTCCGGTTCCTCTTCGGAAACTTGTGAATCAGTCCACAAATCATTCCAATTTACATTTGACTCTTCATTATTATTAGGTGAGTCAATGGGACTTGTTCTAGAGGTAGACATCTATCACATAATATCAAACGCGTTAAGAGATTAATATATCACATAATATTCACATGTTAAAAATATATAGTTTCCAACAAAATTTGTTAAGCAATCATTTTTCAAGTAAACACGGTTGAAGTCCAGACTCACTAATGCATCCTAACAAACTCGATAAGACACACTAATGAAAAATTCTGGTTCTCTAAGACCAACGCTCGGATACCAACTGAAATGTCCCGTTCTTATTGACTAAAAACGTTCCATATTAATTGATTTCGTTGCGAGGTTTTGACCTCTATATGAGACGTTTTTCAAAGACTGCATTCATTTTTAAAACAAACCATAACCTTTATTTCATAAATAAAGGTTTAAAAAGCTTTACGTAGATTATCAAATAATGATAATCTAAAATATCCTGTTTACACACGACCATTACATAATGGTTTACAATACAAATATGTTACATCGAAATCAGTTTCTTGAATGCAGTTTTTACACAATATCATACAAACATGGACTCCAAATCTTGTCCTTATTTTAGTATGCAACAGCGGAAGCTCTTAATATTCACCTGAGAATAAACATGCTTTAAACGTCAACAAAAATGTTGGTGAGTTATAGGTTTAACCTATATATATCAAATCGTAACAATAGACCACAAGATTTCATATTTCAATACACATCCCATACATAGAGATAAAAATCATTCATATGGTGAACACCTGGTAACCGACATTAACAAGATACATATATAAGAATATCCCCATCATTCCGGGACACCCTTCGGATATGATATAAATTTCGAAGTACTAAAGCATCCGGTACTTTGGATGGGGCTTGTTGGGCCCGATAGATCTATCTTTAGGATTCGCGTCAATTAGGGTGTCTGTTCCCTAATTCTTAGATTACCAGACTTAATAAAAAGGGGCATATTCGATTTCGATAATTCAACCATAGAATGTAGTTTCACGTACTTGTGTCTATTTTGTAAATCATTTATAAAACCTGCATGTATTCTCATCCCAAAAATATTAGATTTTAAAAGTGGGACTATAACTCACTTTCACAGATTTTTACTTCGTCGGGAAGTAAGACTTGGCCACTGGTTGATTCACGAACCTATAACAATATATACATATATATCAAAGTATGTTCAAAATATATTTACAACACTTTTAATATATTTTGATATTTTAAGTTTATTAAGTCAGCTGTCCTCGTTAGTAACCTACAACTAGTTGTCCACAGTTAGATGTACAGAAATAAATCGATAAATATTATCTTGAATCAATCCACGACCCAGTGTATACGTATCTCAGTATTGATCACAACTCAAACTATATATATTTTGGAATCAACCTCAACCCTGTATAGCTAACTCCAACATTCACATATAGAGTGTCTATGGTTGTTCCGAAATATATATAGATGTGTCGACATGATAGGTCGAAACATTGTATACGTGTCTATGGTATCTCAAGATTACATAATATACAATACAAGTTGATTAAGTTATGGTTGGAATAGATTTGTTACCAATTTTCACGTAGCTAAAATGAGAAAAATTATCCAATCTTGTTTTACCCATAACTTCTTCATTTTAAATCCATTTTGAGTGAATCAAATTGCTATGGTTTCATATTGAACCCTATTTTATGAATCTAAACAGAAAAAGTATAGGTTTATAGTCGGAAAAATAAGTTACAAGTCATTTTTGTAAAGGTAGTCATTTCAGTCGAAAGAACGACGTCTAGATGACCATTTTAGAAAACATACTTCCACTTTGAGTTTAACCATAATTTTTGGATATAGTTTCATGTTCATAATAAAAATCATTTTCTCAGAATAACAACTTTTAAATCAAAGTTTATCATAGTTTTTAATTAACTAACCCAAAACAGCCCGCGGTGTTACTACAACGGCGTAAATCCGGTTTTACGGTGTTTTTCGTGTTTCCAGGTTTTAAATCATTAAGTTAGCATATCATATAGATATAGAACATGTGTTTAGTTGATTTTAAAAGTCAAGTTAGAAGGATTAACTTTTGTTTGCGAACAAGTTTAGAATTAACTAAACTATGTTCTAGTGATTACAAGTTTAAACCTTCGAATAAGATAGCTTTATATGTATGAATTGAATGATGTTATGAACATCATTACTACCTTAAGTTCCTTGGATAAACCTACTGGAAAAGAGAAAAATGGATCTAGCTTCAATGGATCCTTGGATGGCTCGAAGTTCTTGAAGCAGAATCATGACACGAAAACAAGTTCAAGTAAGATCATCACTTGAAATAAGATTGTTATAGTTATAGAAATTGAACCAAAGTTTGAATATGATTATTACCTTGTATTAGAATGATAACCTACTGTAAGAAACAAAGATTTCTTGAGGTTGGATGATCACCTTACAAGATTGGAAGTGAGCTAGCAAACTTGAAAGTATTCTTGATTTTATGAAACTAGAACTTTTGGAATTTATGAAGAACACTTAGAACTTGAAGATAGAACTTGAGAGAGATCAATTAGATGAAGAAAATTGAAGAATGAAAGTGTTTGTAGGTGTTTTTGGTCGTTGGTGTATGGATTAGATATAAAGGATATGTAATTTTGTTTTCATGTAAATAAGTCATGAATGATTACTCATATTTTTGTAATTTTATGAGATATTTCATGCTAGTTGCCAAATGATGGTTCCCACATGTGTTAGATGACTCACATGGGCTGCTAAGAGCTGATCATTGGAGTGTATATACCAATAGTACATACATCTAAAAGCTGTGTATTGTACGAGTACGAATACGGGTGCATACGAGTAGAATTGTTGATGAAACTGAACGAGGATGTAATTGTAAGCATTTTTGTTAAGTAGAAGTATTTTGATAAGTGTCTTGAAGTCTTTCAAAAGTGTATGAATACATATTAAAACACTACATGTATATACATTTTAACTGAGTCGTTAAGTCATCGTTAGTCGTTACATGTAAATGTTGTTTTGAAACCTTTAGGTTAACGATCTTGTTAAATATTGTTAACCCAATGTTTATAATATCAAAAGAGATTTTAAATTATTATATTATCATGATATTATAATGTACGAATATCTCTTAATATGATATATATATACATTAAATGTCGTTACAACGATAATCGTTACATATATGTCTCGTTTCAAAATCATTAAGTTAGTAGTCTTGTTTTTACATATGTAGTTCATTGTTAATATAATTAATGATATGTTTACTTATCATAATATCATGTTAACTATATATATAACCATATATATGTCATCATATAGTTTTTACAAGTTTTAACGTTCGTGAATTACCGGTCAACTTGGGTGGTCAATTGTCTATATGAAACATATTTCAATTAATCAAGTCTTAACAAGTTTGATTGCTTAACATGTTGGAAACATTTAATCATGTAAATATCAATCTCAATTAATATATATAAACATGGAAAAGTTCGGGTCACTACAATGTACCTCAAAGCTGAACCTCATTAGTTGCCTGAAAGTGCAAAAGATCATGAAGAAGGGACGTCATGCTGTCCTAGCACATGTGAAAATGGTAGAAATCGAGGTGAAGAGTGTGAACGACATTCGAATTGTGAACAAATTCTTCGATGTCTTTCCTGAAAATTGCCTGGATTACCGCCGCCGAGAGCAGTAGAGTTTCAGATCGACTTAGTTCCAGGAGATGCACCTGTAGCTCGCGCACCTTATAGACTCGCACCTTCCGAGATGCAAGAATTACAAAGTTAACTACAAGAACTACTTGATCGGGGATTGATCCAACCAAGCTTCTCGCCTTGGGGCGCACCTATTTTATTTGTGAAGAAGAAGGATGGATCCTTCTGTATGTGTATCGACTACCGTGAACTCAACAAATTGACGATCAAGAATCGGTATCCTCTTCCACGAATTGACGATCTTTTTGACCAACTACAAGGATCGAGCGTTTACTCTAAGATCGATTTGTGATCCGGATATCACCAGCTGAGGGTGAAGGAAAGTGATGTGATGAAAACTGCGTTCAGAACCCGTTATGGTCATTATGAGTTTCTCGTGATGCCATACGGTTTAACCAATGCACCTGCCGTGTTCATGGATCTTATGAATCGTGTTTGCAAGCCGTACGTGGATAAGTTTGTTATCGTCTTCATAGATGATATCCTCATCTACTCTAAGAGCGAAGAGGAGCATGAGCAACACCTTCGACTAGTACTTGAACTCTTGAGACAAGAGCAACTTTATGCGAAATTCTCCAAGTGTGAATTTTGGTTGAAGGAAGTCCAGTTTCTGGGTCATGTTATGAGCGACCAGGGTATCAAAGTTGATCCCGCCAAGATTGAAGCTTACAGCAAGTAGGAGACCCCCACAACTCCAACTCACATTCGCCAATTCCTAGGTCTCGCCGGTTACTACCGAAGATTTATTGAAGGTTTCTCTCTGATTGCGCATCCTTTGACAGCGTTAACTCACAAAGGGAAGAAGTTCATTTGGGAACCCGCACACGAATCAGCATTTCAAACATTGAAGAAGAAGTTGACCACGGAACCTATCTTATCTCTTCCTGAAGGCAGTGACGATTTCGTTGTTTATTGCGATGCTTCGAAAAGTGGTTTTGGTTGTGTATTGATGCAACAATCAAAGGTTATCGCTTATGCCTCCCGACAATTGAAGATTCACGAGCGGAACTACACTACTCACGATCTTGAACTTGGAGCCGTTGTCTTTGTGCTCAAATTGTGGAGACACTATTTGTATGGAACTAAGAGCACTATTTTCACCGACCACAAGAGCCTCCATCACATCTTTGATCAGAAGCAACTAAATATGAGACAGCGTCGTTGGATTGAGATGCTGAACGACTATGATTGTGAACTTCGCTATCATCCTGGCAAGGCCAATGTTGTAGCTGACGCTTTAAGCCGAAAGGAGAGGATGGCACCTCTTCGTGTTAGGGCTCTGAACATCACCATTCATTCGAACCTCAACAGCCAGATCCGAGTAGCCCAAGATGAGGCTCTCAAGGAGGAGAATATTTCTCACGAACATTTGAACATACTTGTCTCTCGATTCGAGGTTAGGGAGTCTGGACTCCGATATTATGCCGGAAGAATTTGGGTACCTCTTTATGGAGATCTACGGAACCTTATATTAGATGAAGCCCACCAATCGAGATATTCGATTCATCCCGGGGCGGGCAAAATGTACCACGACCTTAAAGAACAGTATTGGTGGCCGAATCTTAAGAAGGACGTTGCGACTTATGTTGGTAAGTGTTTGACTTGTTTGAAAGTTAAAGCCGAGCATCATAGGCCCTCTGAATTGCTTCAACAACTGGAAATCCCACAATGGAAGTGAGAAAGGATAACAATGGATTTCATCACCAAGCTACCAAAGACGGTGGGCGGATACGATACTATTTGGGTTATTGTTGACCGCCTTACTAAATCTGCACATTTCTTGGCTATGAAGGAAATGGATACGATGGAGAGACTTGCTCAACTATACATCAAAGAGGTTGTATCTCGTCATGGTGTACCTTTATCGATCATCTCGGATCGCGATCCCCGTTTTGCTTCTAGATTTTGGCGTTCTTTGCAAGAAGCCATGGGAACCCGTCTCGATATGAGTACTGCTTACCACCCACAGACCGACGAGCAAAGTGAACGAATGATTTAGACTTTGGAGGACATGCTGCGTGCATGTGTCATTGATTTCGGAAAGGCCTGGGAAAGGCATTTGCCACTCGTCGAATTTTCTTACAACAACAGTTATCACTCAAGCATTAATGCCGCACCTTTTGAAGTATTGTATGGCCGTAAGTGTTGATCTCCTATTTGTTGGGCCGAAGTAGGCGAAAAGCAAATCACCGGACCCGAGGTAGTCCATGAAACAACGGAGAAAATTGCTCAGATTCAAGCTAGACTTAAGACTGCCCGCGATCGTCAAAAGAGTTATGGCGATCTTAAACGTAAAGACTTTGAATTCAATGTTGGTGACCATGTAATGTTGAAGGTTGCACCTTGGAAAGGTGTGATTCATTTTGGAAAGCGCGGAAAGTTAAACCCGCGATACATTGGTCCTTTTGAAATCTTGGAACGTGTTGGACCCGTTGCTTACCGTTTGGATCTACCAGCACAATTGAGCTTAGTTCAGCCTACCTTCCACGTGTCAAACCTGAAGAAGTGTCTTGCTGCACCCGAACTTATCATACCACTTGAAGAACTTACTATTGATGACAAGCTCCACTTCGTGGAAGAACCTGTCGAGATTATGGACGGTGATGTCAAGACTTTGAAACGCAACAAGATTCTGATCGTCCGAGTACGATGGAATGCCAAACGAGCACCTGAGTTTACCTGGGAGCGAGAGGATCAAATGATGCAGAAGTATCCTCACCTTTTCCCGACTCCTCCATTTACCTCAGCTTAAAATTTCAGGACGAAATTTTCTTTAACAGGTGGGTAATGTAACGACCCTGGATTTTCCAGCGTTTATTTTATTAATAATTGTTATTATTAATACTTGTGATTTAACGAATGTATGTTATTACATTTACTTGTTACCATGATTGATCATACTTGACTTGGAATGCCCGAAACGTCTTTGTGACACACGTACATTATACGAAAAATATTTTTGAATATTATTTACATTCATGATTAATTTTATTAATCATTTTAATTAACTAAGTTTACTAGTTGATTACTTGGGCTTTATTTGGATTTAGTTGTTAAATACTTGGACTTGGGATTTAATTAGTGATTAATGGACTTGTTAGCCCACTCTACTTAACTAAATGGATTACTTAGCCCATTTAACATGTAAGTATCAATTTAGAACATAACTAGATGATATAACTTAGTATGGAATCTAGTTACCACCTTATCCTCATGAAAACATCTCTTATAACCAACCTTTTAAGCTTTTGCATGCAATTACCTTGTGGACTTCTCCCCCTTCTTCTTTTTTTCTGCTGACCGTCGGCATTGGGGGGATACAAGGGAGGTTGTTTAATTTTTTTTTACATTACTTACTCACTAGTATTACCTCACTGTCTCACATACACAAAACACTTCACTTCTTCTTTCATCTTTTCCTCTCATTTTCTCTCAAAGACTTGTAAGCATTATGAACATTTTCTCTTCTTCTTTTCTTTGAAAAATCGAAACACACACATACATATCATCATCATCTTTTGTTCTTTGTTTGTTGTTTGATACTTGTTAGTTGTTGTTACTTTGTTACTTGTTGTTATTACTTACTAATTATCAAGAATCAAACTTGCTAGTTTGTTCTTCATTTATCTTGTATTTACAAGAACATAAGAGAGCTTAAACTTCCAAGTTTATGTTCTACATTTAAAGTTTTAGAAGATTAAAGTTCATGAGTTAAGGTCATACTTGTGTTCATGAAGTAAACTTAAAGTTTAGTTTCTAAAGATCAAGACTTAGGCTTGAATCTTTAAAAGTATGAAACCCATGAACTTATTACTTGTTTATTTAGTTTATTTCTTTGTATTATGCACTTTAATTTCATGTTTCTTAGTTTAAATGGTCAAGTATTACAAGTTAGTCTTGATCTCATACTTTCTTGAACTAAAGTTAACTTTGAAAGTTCAAGAACATGTAAGTAAGCTTTCTTTAACTATAACTTTGTACACTTATGTTAGATCTAGACTTTTGGGTCTAGGATCTTCAAGATCTAACTAAGAACTATGTTTTACAACTCAAGATCTTGATTTCATAAGTTTACTTTCAAGTTTGTAACTTATTATTAGTTTTAAAGTTCATGTATGTGTTAGATCTAAGACTTTGATGCAACTTTGGTTCATCGAACTACATACAACACTTAATTGAGTTGTGCTACATATCTTAGACTTACACAAGTGTTATGATGGTGAAACCTTGGTTAAGATGATGTAAACACATCAACGAGTTGTACACTTGAAGCTATATGCATCAAGGATGAGAACCGTGATAAGCATCGAACACCAAGAACCCACCGGACCTACTGTTTTACTGTTTATGTGTCTGACCCGTACCACCTGGGCTACTGTAAAGATGATTTTCAGATATCTATGTTTTAGTAGATAACTTTCCATTTAGGACTCGTCTTAATCCGAGTTACGGTTTAGGATTTATGGCCCTCCGATTGTCACTATGTCCTTTTAACGTTGTGCTGAAAATTCTGACCAACTCGCACTTAGACCATCGTCACGGTCAAACGAAGACGAGTTTGCTTCTGAAATTTTTACCACAACTAGAGGACTCATTTACGGAACCATGGCCACTGGTATCACCTTATTTCAGTAGGTATAGAGGCCGTGGTGACTGACCAAACTCAGCCTTTGTTTAAAACTCTTTTCATGAACGAAACTTACTTTACACCTTTTGTTTGATGATGAATGATGATGACCCTTAAGACCTTATTTACGTACATTTAAACCTATTGGGACAATTTACTGACTTAGTGATATTTTACTTAGGTTGAGGACCCGTTTGGACAACCTACATACTTGCTTACTTTCCGACTCATACTTTACCGCTACTTTATCATTGTGAGTTATAGCATTCCCTTTTTACTTTAACTATTTTGGGAACTGAGAATACATGCGCATTTTATATTTTACATACTAGGCACGAGTACTTAAACTTATATATGTATGGGTTATACAATGGCATAAACATTCCCTTTAGCTCGGTAACGTTTAGTCATTGGTTTTTGAACCGGTGAACGCGAATCTTAGATATAGATCCATAGGGTTTGACATCCTCACTCGGGCTAGTAGCGCTAGCATTTAACGGGTGTTTAATACTTCGTAAACATACGCACTTGCCAAGTATACTTTCAGGGGGTATAAACGTTAAGTTAGTTACCAAGTGCCCACGGTTAAACATATACTTTATCATACTGTTTTGAAACGCTCTTTGTAGCACTGAAATCTCGTGGCCTACCTTACATACTGTTATACTTAAACTATAGCTCACCAACCTTTGTGTTGACATTTTTAAGCATGTTTTTCTCAGGTGCTTAAGATTGCTTCCACTGTGTACTAGTCTTGCTGTAGACACCCGCTGCTCTAGAGTTATCACCGCATGAACTGTTAATCTTGCATTCAAACTCATTTACTTTTGAAACTATGATTTGTAACGACCTAAGGGTCACACACTATTATATTTGCTTCTGTTCATTGAAGCATACTTTGGTTGTAAAACATTTGGCGTTGGTTATGACGTCAGCTTTTATCATGAATGCAAACTTGTTTTGAAAACGCATATAGTGTTTGACCTTGTAATGATCCTGTTGTTGATGGTCCGTACATGATGATTTAGCACGGGGCATCACAGTTAGTGTACACTAACCCCCTAGGTGGACGTTCGCACTTACCAAGCCACCCTTCACGCACATGTGGTCTCCATCGCACAAAAGACTAGTGAATCAACACGCCCGGATAACACTATAGTGAATCCACAAGCCCGGATAACACTAACCACAAGCCCGCAAGCAAATAAACTATATACGCATACATATAATTATTCCACTCACCTTGGAAATGTCTGCACGAGTAGTGAATTATGATCTCCGTCCTCATATTCGAGCAAATAGTTACCTGTATCGCACATAGGCACAATATACACATAAATATACATTCTCTAAAAGAGAATCCGACACAATTATCCCTTAGCCGAGGGATCACACCTTGCTCACCAAAACCCGCCCATTTAACACCTAATGGACACAAACCAATTACCACTACGGGTGGTAATTTCGACCCATACAAACAAGTACTCGCTAACACTTAATGCACTTGATCATACAAAACCAACCCATAAGTGCAACTTACCCAAATTGAACTTAACCACTAAAACAAGTCAAGTTCGACCCATAAGCACGATTACTAGTGATTATGTCATAAAATCACCAATTTAACACTTAACACAAAGTTTGACTTCCATTGACCAAATTAGGTTTAACTCACTTTGACTTGTCAAATTACACCCAAAGTACCTACGATCACTAACAACTAGTGATTGTGTCTCGAAATCATCATTTGACACCAAAAATCAAGAACACTTGACCCATTTCGACTCAAAACCCATTTTGACCCAAATTAGGGTTTACACCCAAAATCAAGTCAACACACACCAAGATCACTAGTACACAAGTGTTCTAAAGTTTAACCAACACATGCAAGATCCAAACTTACAATTTCATCAATCAAAACTCTAAGTCACCAATTTGGGTTTACTTACATGAATCTTACCCAAAATCCTCAAATTTCACAATAAGTGGGTTATAACTCTAACTAGCACAAACCCTAACTCAAACAATAATCTTAACAATGAAATTCGGATTTAAAACTTACCAACACTACCACAACGTAGCCGTGAACGAGGTGAACAACATTAACTCTCGCGACTTGACCCGATTCACTCATCTTCTTCCTCAAACCAAGCTCTCTCTCTAAAATGGGTTCCTCTCTCTCTAGGATTGGATGAGAGTGTTTGAGAAGGTGAAAATGGGGATAAGAATGAAATTGGATCAGTTTTAATGGCTCAACCGACCCCCAAGTGAAAAGACTCAAATGCCCTCTTTTAAAAACTTTAAAATTTCACAGCTGGCCCATCAGGCCATTTGGACGGCGTCCAAAAAGGTTCGACGGCATCCAAATGCACTAGGACTAAAATAACATTTTGTTTTGGTCATAACTTTCAAACCGTAACTCCGTTTTCGATTAATCAAATATCGTTGAAAATGTAATAAGATTTACTCTCCAATGGTAAGGTTTTAGAACATTAACTCAAATTTATTTGGGGATCCAAATATACGCTTACATGCCTCGTAATTCGAATGACGTCCAAAATAACGTGTAACTGAAAACGGGATGTTACAACTCTCCCCCACTTAGCCTGGATCACGTCCCCATGATCTTCGTCACTTAACAATCCGGACCCACACTCAATGGTCCTCCGACATACCTCAAAACTCTATGTCCACAACGTTTCCCATTAATTCGAATATTTCACCACACACTAATAATCACTAGCGCGCATTACCGTAACAAATGGTATCTCATACACTCAACGTCTGAATGCCCACTTAGGAAAATATAAAAACACCATTATCCCTTCAAGATCTCTCGGCTACAACCCGTAACAAGTTACATCCATAACTATATCACCCAACGCGATCTAATAAATCCACCATGTCGTGAACCATGTCTTGCATTAATCCCAATCGAGAAGGATTCATGCTTCCTTAAAACTCCGAACTCTATCGATTCATAAACGTACTACTCAACTGGTCATTCATGAACATTCTATGGACCGAGAACCAACTTCCTCCGGCTCCACAACTGGGTCATTCCTTCAACGAAGAAATTTCGGTAACCCCAAAATAATCACTTAGGAGCACCACTTTCCCATCAATCGATCCGCACACGACCATCCGTCACTGGATTAATCCAGGACGACAATAATATACCACGAGTTAGACGAAACATCAACACTTCGTCACAGGGTTTCTCTCCTAAACCCTACAACACATTCATACAATACGGCTTCCTAGTACTAGCATGAAGACTACTCGTATACTAGAATCCTGTCAACGGCGGATTATCATCACAAAATTCCGCAATTCGCCACACGACCTACAAAATATTCACCAACGCCGGGTGAACCTTCCTTCCTAGACCGTCCGTTAAGGACGGTCTCGATATTTCAATGCAGCTAACGGTCGCATTACTAGGGAACACACTCTCGCAAACAAACAACATCCGCGTGTCTTGATGTGAGACAATCAGAATCGACACTCCCTGCTTCACAATCATCCGTAAAGTGGAAATAATCCACTGACAATTTCCAAGATCACATTTCCCGACAGGGAAAATACAGTATTCACCACGATATCGAACTCGTTCCCATTCAATAATCCTATCCGAGTTTCACGATAACCCAGATTTTCACTACGAGAGCACCCACAATGACAGCTTCATTTTCTCACTTTCGTGGTCTCAAACTGCATACTTGGTCTCATACCGCACCTTAGTACTACACGACCACCTTACATAAGAAGTCTTACACTTCACTTGATCTAACACCACCGGAGCTTCCTCATACGGCAGTAAAAACTCCCCCACTTATTATTCAGCTCCACACTCTCACCGCCAAGATGATAACATCCCGCGGAATTGTCATTCCACGACACACTTGATCAATCTCATCATTGGTCATAAACATCAAATCACCGCGAAGTCACTTCAGGCTCTCAGAGCCGACATACACCATCACTTGAAATGTCGTACACGCGATGACATCCCACCTTCATACCACAAATCACATTTAACAGCCATTCGTCATTCGCAAAGCGAACTCCACCAAGATCCTACATGCGCCTCTAAGCCTAGGTATATGCCACTCCGCTTGATCTGTCTTGCTCCTCAGTCGGGATCACCCGACCTTCCAGTCAACAAACCTTTCTCAATAATTGTTCACTCTCATGGAGAAGAGTGACCAATCCAACACAATAATTGCATCGACCGCAATATCAACACTTCGTCATACCCTTCAGCCTAGCCGACCATTGAGTGCATCACCGGCTCACCGGTCATCTTTACCCGTCTATCACTTAAGAGCAATAAGATTCGCTCATCCGTCACTTCATAAGAAGTGTCTAACGCAATGCTCTTAAACTTCGACTTTCGCAACCGTCAGATTACTATCGCCCGTCGATCACTATTATAATCTCCGCTGCTTCTAAGGGTATCTCACGGTCACCCTAATCACAAAGTGATCATACCACTACTGGAGTTGAACATTACACTAGCAGGTATAAAGGGGCACCTGACACAGTGTCATGCAAACTCCCACCACAATCTATCGAAATATAGAAACTCGATCTTTGGGTTCCATACACCCGATGTCACCCATCCCACCACAGTAATGACCTGAAGTCATACCTACCCGACAAACCTTACGGTTTATTGTCTTATTGAAAGTTCCTAGCGATCACACGCTACCCACAATATTTCACAAGGCCAACACGATATAGCCTAACGAAACCTTTCATCCAACACTAAGGAGATGCTTGGAAACATCAAGTCTTACATCCTTCCACACCTCGATAAAACCACTACTACAAGGGACATTTTGTAAGGAATGTTACCCTATAATCTACAACACACTAATGAAATCATCATTATACGAGTCCCACTCCCATGAGTTTAACGACCTACAGACTCTTCGATTCGCCAATTCCAAGGCGACTCACAACAAGAATCCTAACACGATTCTCTAACCACACACTCTACAAAGTGTAACTCAAAACTACAATCATTAGACTTGTCGCATTCCATTACGGAATTCAAGTCCTCGTCGCACACACGCACACGTAAATCGGTCATCCTGGTTACGATGGGTAACTAAAACCAATAACAATCTCAACAGTGCACCCACTACTTAGGGTGACTAAGAACGTACCAAACTCGTGAGTTTTCTCACTCACCTTAGCTAACTGAAACCACCGTAACACTTCTCGACTCACAAAGAAGCCGATGTGACAACAATCACATCACTCGAGACCACTATATCCTCGAAACCAATAAAAGATTCCTAACTTGTCCCAATTCTACCCCAACCATGCCACGTTTCCTCCGCTCGGTACTCGTCATGTCATGCTTGGAGTCAAGATACACGGTTGTAATAATGGTGATCAGTCACTATTACAATTGCGTACCTTACCATTTTCGCATGGTCACGCAAAGTACTTTACCCGGACTGACGCGACATTCACACAAAATAACACACGATAACTCCTAGTACCCGAAATGACCAAAGTCCTTACGACGAACTTAATCACTCAAAACTGCCAAACATCCGAATCTCTCCAATAGTTTCATCTATAGGACACCGCACCAATAGATGCATGTATATACACCTACATACAATATAATAATAAATGTACACACGTACACCGCAACAACAAGTCAACCTACAACCTAGGTAACTATCACTAAAACAACGTTTAAGTTCGCCTACTTGCATTAGGCACTAGCTATCTAAGGCACTAATTTACACACGAAGTAAGGCCCCACATAATCACACTTTGGACAAGCACTAGTCCTAGTTAGTCACCTACTCTAAGGCACTAACAAATCTCAATCCGACCCGTATTCCTAAAAGTCCCGCAAATAACGCACCACTGTCAATAAGTCTAAGACTATGCACCTACTCCAAGGCCACCTAATTCCCTTAGACTATGCTCTGATACCACTTTTACCGACCCAACTTCGTTTTACCAAAAACACGAGTTAATTTTTTTTTAACATACCATCTGAACGTCGTCCAGACATCTGGACGGCGTCCAGTAACAAAGGACACGACATCGTCCAACAATCAGGACGGCGTCCAGTAACTCTAAAATATTTTGTGACAGAACACACCCAACCCACGTTATACTGGACGACGTCCAACCAATCTGGACGGCGTCCAGGATACATGATCAGTCCCAAAACTTATAAAATTTCACTTAACACTCCAAAACACTACCAAAATGATTTGTAACAACCCAATCAAGTTTCACATCAACAAAACGTTATATATAAGTGTTTACACCACAAAATACGGATTAAGACTCAATAACCCAACCCAATACCAAGAGCATAATCCCGGGGACTACCAATTCTCCAATCCGCGTCCAAATATCTAAAAGCTACCCCATCAAGCCCAAGCGATCCTACGCACCTAGTCTAGCAACTAGCTAGCTTCACAATCAAAATACCTGTAAAAAGGTAAACAACGAGAGGGGTAAGCATAAAGCTTAGTGAATGCAATAATTATACATATACATATATAATCTACTTACTTGCAATCACTTACACAATTACCGCATACACGCTAGCAATATAATTAACATACCATCGCAAAGTATAACTTTAAAAATTCCAATACGCAAGCTAGCACAAACAATAGCATATAATCCGAACAATATAATATGCTACACTACAACACATAACTATGGTTAACCATTATCACATACATGGGAACGGTGCTCGCACAATGATCGTTGGTACTCGCACAATGACCGTTAGTATAAACTAACCCCCAAAGTGGACGTCCGCACTTACCAACCACCCTTCACGCACATGATTAACTATCGACACACACACAAGGGAATGGTACTCGCACAATGACCGTTGGTACTCGCATAATGACCGTTAGTGTACACTAACCCCCTAGGTGGACGTCCGTACTTACCGAGCCACCCTTCACGCACATGTGGTCTCTATTGCACAAAAGAGTAGTGAATCCACAAGCCCGGATAACACTATAGTGAATCCACACGCCCGGATAACACTAACCACAAGCCTGCAAGCAAAAACTAAATACGCATATATATAATTATTCCACTCACCTTGGAAATGTCCGCACGAGTAGTGTATTATGATCTCCGTCCTCATATCCGAGCAAATAGTTACCTATATCGCATATAGGCATAATATACACATAAATATACATTCTCTAAAAGAGAATCCGACACAATTATCCCTTAGCCGAGGGATCACACCTTGCTCGCCAAAACCTGCCCATTTAACACCTAATGGACACAAACCAACCCATAAGTGCAACTAACACTTAATGCACTTGATCATACAAAACAAACCCATAAGTGTAACTCGACCCAAATTGCACTTAACCACTAAAACAAGTCAAGTTAGACCCATAAGCACCATTACTAGTGATATGTCATAAAATCACCAATTTAACACGTAACACAAAGTTTGACTTCCATTGACCAAATTAGGTTTAACTCACTTTGACTTTTCAAATTACACCCAAAGTTCCTACGATCACTAACAACTAGTGATTGTGTCTCGAAATCATCATTTGACACCAAAAATCAAGAACACTTGACCCATTTCGACTCAAAACCCATTTTGACCCAAATTAGGGTTTACACCCAAAATCAAGTCAACACACACCAAGATCACTAGCACACAAGTGTTCTAAAGTTTAACCAACACATGCAAGATCCAAACTTACAATTTCATCAATCAAAACCCTAAGTCACCAATTTGGGTTTACTTACATGAATCTTACCCAAAACCCCCAAATTTCATAATAAGAGGGTTATAACTCTAACTAGCATAAACCCTAACTCAAACAATAATCTTAACAATGAAATTCGGATTTAGAACTTACCAACACTACCACAACGTAGACGTGAACGAGGTGAACAACATTAACTCTCGTGACTTGACCCGATTCACTCATCTTCTTCCTCAACCCAAACTCTCTCTCTAAAATGGGTTCCTCTCTCTCTAGGATTGGATGAGAGTGTTTGAGAAGGTGAACATGGGGATAAGAATGAAATTGGATCAGTTTTAATGGCTCAATCGACCCCCAAGTGAAAAGACTCAAATACCCTCTTTTAAAAACTTTAAAATTTCACAGCTGGCCCATCAGGCCATTTGGACGACGTCCAAAAAGTCTGGACGGCATCCAAATGCACTAGGACTGAAACAACATTTTGTTTTTGTCATAACTTTCAAATCGTAACTCCTTTTTCGATGAATCAAATATCGTTGGAAACGTAATAAGATTTACTCTCCAATGGTAAGGTTTTAGAACATTAACTCAAACTTTATTTGAGATCCAAATATACGCTTACATGCCTTATAATTCGAATGACGTCCAAAATAACGTGTAACTAAAAACGGAATGTTACAGCGATTTTCCATTTTATGAGTTTATTGTGCTACAATTGTTACCTGCTTTCAACTTCAGAACTACGTCGTATAAATCTCTTCAAATTAACCGATTGATGAATCAATCAATTGATCTATTGAATCTTAGATTAATCAATTAGGTATAAAAAGTTGAATTTAAGTTCTGAATTTAAGAAATGATCAATCAATCTTTTTTTATCAGCACTTTCCAAAGGTCCCGAACACAGCAAAGTTGATTCCGGCGAAGTCCTCTTCCTCGCAATTTCCGACCTCCGTCAATCACTTAATCTTTTCGATGATGCCCTAGTCTTTTCCACCGCTGACGGTTTCTCTATTCTTCGATGATGTAAGCAATTCTAGTTCTAATAATCATAATTATTATAACTATTTGACTATATTATTATACGTAACAGTAAACTTAATGTTACCTGCTTACATAAAATGATACACATTTTGTTTCTAATTTTTAAGAATTGTGTTTTGATAGGTAGCTATAGAAAATTGAATATTTGATGCATATAAATTAAATCTGATAATTGATGAGTTCCTGAGAACATGAATCGATATGAATTTCTGAATTTTGTTGAATATTTGGATAAATGTGTTACTAAAGTAACGCTAACATTGACAGTTTCCCTATGTCTTTAGATGATGAATGCAACATTAATAATTATTATGCGTACATTAGGCTTTATTTACGAATATTGATACACATGTTGTGGCTGATTAACAGATATATGTTTTGAAAATTAGTTACATCTATGTGATCATAATTAAAAACCTGACATGTCAGAAGTTCATGCTTACATGAACTCATAAAATGATATTAATTTTACTGTTAAATTTGGACAAATTTGTTAGTGAAGTGATTATATTCACTGATAGAATTTATGTAACACTGCTTCGTTATGAATAGTTATGGTTAAAAGATTGAAGAAATAATGTGTTTAATACAATACGAAACCATACATTAATGTATTGAAAGTGTGTGCAGTAGTGCTTAACTTATCCTTCAACTTTTAAATTTATAAAACTTTTTATTTAATACACTTTAACATCCTAACGAGCAACAAAACCCGATCAGATATATTATTTTAGGTTATCGTCCCAAAAGAGCGTAGATGAGGATAAGAGTTGTTTTATTATATAATTTAATTCTTATTAAAAAATTGAAGATAGATTTTTATGTCTTTTATGAGATAGATTCTTATCTCTTAGAAAAGAGATGCTTTAAGTGGTAAACAAAATAGTAAAATAAAACAAGGAATTGAAGATTCAAAATAAACAGATAAAAGTAAAAGCTGTTACATGAACAACTAACTCATACGGGAATCATATTAGGAAAGTTTCATAACTTATATTAACATAAAGAAGAATAATAATCATGGACCAACTATCATCCCTTATTAGGTTAAACTAAGTGGCGCATATCATTCAACAAGTAGGACTTAAAGCATATGCTAGATATGTGATGTGCATAACTAACATCTTAATTCTTCGTGTTTAATTCAATTACATAATACACATTAATCTTGTGATGAGAATCAACATGCAAATAGACTGACAAATCATATAAGCTATTAAACACCAAGTAGATCAACTCAAGTTACTAGCTGAAAGTCAATTACTACTAAGTTCTCATGCAATCATTAATTAAACAAATCCAAACGAAGGTTCTTCGATTAAGCCTAACTAAATCAAACTCTATTATATAAGCGTAATTTCAATTAAACAAGTTTATCACTATGAAGCTTTTTTTTTTTAACTTAGTTGCGTGCAATCCAATTTAACAAGTTTGATGGACTAGATCTAAACAAGTAGCATGAATCGAATAATAGATCATCGAATCAAGTACTAATCAATCCTAAAATCATGTTATTTAATCATTAAGCATTGCAAACAAGTGCATTTAAGCAAAAAAGATTCGAAATAGTTCAAACATTATTACAGAAACTCGACTATACAGATCTGGAAAAGAACCAGAAACTGTACAGATGAAGCACACGAAGCCGGTGGCTTCCTTCCAGCCAAGCCAGCGGCTTGTGTTGGTGAGGCCGGCAGTTTCATCTGATTCCCAGATGAAGTTCAGTTTTCGTCCACGTAACCACTATGAACATTTAGTTCATAGAAGAAGACGAACAAAAACAATTACAGTAAATAAAATAAATTAAACAATAAAGTAAAATAGAATCATACCTTAACAAGGTAGATGCAAGAAACTTGAATTAAAACTTAAATGATTCTTGATTACAATGAATAAATCTAATCTAAGGGTTTAGAGAAAACCCTAAAAGAAAAATGAACTAACAGAATTATTGAATTACTGAACTATTTCATTACTGAATTACATATTAAAACTGAGACCAGAGACCTATATTTATAATATTTAGAAACAATGGCCAAGCCGGCGGCTTCCGTGGGAAGTCGGTGGCTTACCTTAGGTCGGTGACTCCTTCTGCATGTTAAACTTAATCCGCAAGCACAAATCTTTTAACCGTCATAACTGAGCCGACGGCTTAGTGGAAGGCCGGCGGCCTCAGTGATCTGGCAAATCTTTCTGATTTTGTTTCCATTTTTACTTGAACTTGGTCGATAAGTTGAGAAACCGTGCTCATTAGGCCGGCGGCTTCAGGATGAAGCCGGTGGCTTCCTTTGCTATTTACTTGGTCAACAAGTTCATCCAATTTTAAAGAAATTCTGGAACATTCTGGCATATTCAACTCCAAAGCCGGTGGCTTCCTGGACTAAAGGTCGGCGGCTTCACAGCCTTTCCTGCAATTTTCTCTGTTTTTGATCCTGTTTGATACATAACTTTGATAAAAACTCTTAGAAATACCTTTTTTCCCATTTTACCCATTTTAGTGTGTTTTGGGATTATAATGTCTTTAAAATACTAAGATAACTTCTCAAAATGTTATCAAAAAACTGTATAATTTAGGAGTTATCATACATCCTGACTCAATTTCTCATTATGAGATCAAACCAAGGACCTATGGATGTCTGAGCTTTCCCATCCCTATGTGCAATACAACAGTGTCCTAATGGAGGAGAAGTATTTATAATTTCTACTCTAATTAATTACGGAGTAGTTAGATATGAAAATTGTAGGTTTGGTATACTTGTTGCTCTTATTTGGATGTTAGAAATATTAAATGAAATCTGGTATATCCTGAGTGCATACAATAGTTGATCCTAATTCTATAGCAAAACTTTTGAATTGTGTTCAAAAAAGTAATTTGAATTATATTGAAGTTATGGTTTTATTGCTTGATATTTAATAGTGTGTAAATTTTATATCTGACCAGCTAATGTCACGTGCTGAAGCTAATAAGTGGTTTGGAGAGATACTTCCAACCTTGTTAGATTTACTGTTGCGGCTTCCATCAATGCTAGAAGCTCATTATAAGAGTTCAGACTCCATTGGTTGTGTGCACTATAGGAATGGACTTAAAACTAGTCTTCGCTTGTTGAAGTCACAAGAGGCTGGCATGGTTTTACTTAGTCAGGTATAAAAGCACAATAACAAATGAAATATCTGTTGCATTTTTCTCTTGCCTCTTTACATGCAAGTTCATGAAGCAAATCTTTCAGTAGTTTTGAGAAATGACACATGGTTGTATGTCCTGTTTTGTTAGGTTTGTTGGGTTGTGTGATATTAGGTTCTGTTTATGTGATGTACGTATTATTTTAAAATTCAGTTTAGTTGAATACGAATCCTGTCTCACATTTATGGACAATAGTAAAAATTCTCATTGTCTTCTTCAAGGTTCACTTGCTTTCATTTGTTTGGTTTTTCATTTTGTGCATCCGTACGTTTGAAAAATGTTATTAATTTGGGTACACGAGTTTTTAATTAAAGTTTACAATTTATTGTTAGGAATTCGGTAGGCCCTAACAAGATCGGTGATTCATGCAAATTACCAAAGCCACAATGACAAATGATTAAATAAAGCATGAACGATAAAATAAAGATGCATAAATGACACGGATATTTAACGTGGTTATATTCCAACTCCAAAACACGGAGAAGGGTTTACTCCGCGGGCGCAAACCAGAGATTTTCTTATATTATTGTGCACACATTACAATGAGGCTAGGGTTTACAATTTATAGGAAGCGTTCAACTTGTCCACAAAGTTAAACTTGTCCTTCAAGCAAAAGACATTCCATTAATATCTATTACTTGCTCCATACTCCATTCCTAATAGAAGATTTAATTAAGGAAACAAGATCTCTACAACTTGTTCACCAAGTCAAGCTCTCTACACCTTGTTCACCAAGTCAAGCTCCCTAAGACTTGTTCACCAAGTCAAGCTCCCTAAGACTTGTTCACCAAGTCAAGCTCCCTACGACTTGTTCACCAAGTCAAGCTCTCTTTGACTTGTTCCTTTGATCAAATTCTTCACACCATTAACAATCTCCCACTTGAAGACTTTGAGAAAACTCTTCACTACTCAATAATCTCCCACTTGAAGATTTTGAACAAACCCGAACATCAATCTCCATTCCATCCAAGAAAGCCAAACCACCATTATACCGCCAAACTCCATTTGGGACACGCACACTCATCACATGTGTCAAATGAGTAGACTTTCGATACAAGGTCTTCAACACTACTTGTCGGAACTAGAAATCAATAACCGCCTCAACTGCCAATGTTGTTCAAACACCCATAGCAACTCCCAATTTCCTCTCAACTACGACTTTTGATACCGCCAGAATCAAACATCCAGGTCACGCCGCTCTTCCACATCAGAGGGAAGGAAGTCTTTCGACATCAAAACCGCTAAGCTTCAACCCGATCTCCAGTTACTATCATGGTCTATCTCGGTTTCTTGCACCACCATCTTCTTACACAAGAAGATCAATTGAAGTATGCAACTCTTCAGTTATAGGATTCTTCATGAGACTACACCGCCTCACCGATCACTCTAGACATGTCCAATCCCGAACACACATGTCAATGATCACCCTCGTACAGGATTTCACTATCTACCTATGATTTTATTTCCCAGCAATTAGAAAATCCAACAGACGCCTTTGTAGACTATTCACCAAGGCTCCAATGAGAACGTAACCATAGCCTTGAAATCTACGGCTTCGAACTTTTCCCGCTTTCTCGCTGGTAGACTGACCCACCGCATAGCTATGAATTTCACGAACATATCTTCTCATTCCAAGCACGCTCCCACTATACAAGTATAAAATAAAACTGCGGCTATCCGAGAATAATCTGGTTCGTTCAACTGGTCAGTTACAAATCTCTTTCCAATCGAGGGTATGTCTGCAGCATCCAAGTACCCTAGTGTTATACGCACTAATCATGTGAATACCAGAGACCCACGTTGCATAACCGTCTCCATAACTCCAATTAGTCGTCAAACTCCCACTAGCTCAGTACTTTCGTTAGTTACCAAACTTCGACTGAGTTCCCGGCACCCTCTAGAAAGCACAAGTTCTAGGACTTACAAGATTATCCACTTCTACCATCACCTGAAGATTCCTAATTGGTCACCCTGAAGAAAATTCGCTTGCTTTGTTGTACTAATGTCGACCAAACCCAAAACACCAGTCGAACTCGTCATATCCGACAACTTTAAACCAATTTCTTCAGTGAGAGAAGCTCTAACCCTGCTCACATATTCCATATACTATAGAATATTCGACTAAATACATTAGTCGACCCGTTCAATAATCCAATGTTGGACTTTGGTTTGCACCATAATAAACCTCCCCTCAAACTCAAGTTCAACTCTGCATCCCTCCAATGATAGTCAAGATCCAACCTACTTTAGTACCTGCCGCAACCTTAGAACACAACTTGAATGAGACCACATCAAGTCTACTTACGGTACAAGGCTCCAAGATCAACTCATCCACTGAGGGTACACAACCGCCTGTGCCAACCAAGGGGCTAAGCCAACCGTCGACATGCTGCAAATGTCACGTTGCGCTATCCACACATCCAGACTACAACCTACGAGTATCCAAACTTCCACGATAACTCCCACTGTCGATTTCCATACGAATGCCCATTGTTTGCTACCTTACCGCCCAAACCTGAGAGAAACCATCTCTTAAACACACATTTGTTTCTTCCCCATATTCGATGTATGACTTTGGTTTGCACCATAACAAACCTCTTCTTAAACCCAAATCCATACGGGCCTCCCTTCTAACGATAGTTTGGACCCAACTTTACCGCCGCCAAACAGAACTCTCAAACTGTCTGTGTGTGCGGACCAGTGAGATTTCGATACAAGACTTCAGGATCAACTCACCATTACCAAGGGAACGCACGCACACTGAGAGGTGCGCCCACAGCGCCGTCCTTCACATCTGGAATATATTATGGCTCCTGTAACAAAGCTACATCTCTGAAAAATCACAGCCTTTATCGCCCAAAGATTTGCAAAACAAATCGTCTCGCCACTAGCAACATCAAAACCGGAACTCTCTCATAAAACTGCCGCATATTAAAAAAATCGTATCTCAAGATCCAACGGTCCGTCATCACCAAAATTTTACCACTCTTAGATCGGTACTTCTGGAACCTACATTCCAAGTTTCAGGTCGATCCAATGGTAGAAGAACCCTCTATGATTTTTCTCTCTGCAGCTCCAAACCCAAACGACTGCAATTTTGAAAAAACATAATTCCAGATCTAACTGTCTGATCGCTGTCAAATTTTGATCATCACTAGACCTATACCTCATTTACTTACAGTAAAATTTTCAAGGCGATCCGACAGTTAACGAACCCGTAGTGATTTTTCTTCTCTAACAGCTCCGTAACAAAACTTTGAACATAAGCATTCGAAAAATCATATCTTGAAATCTAACAGTCCGATCATCCTCAAATATTTACAGTCACTCGAACTATGTATTTAGCACCTTCAACAAAAATTTCAAACTGATCCAACGGTTAACGAACGTGTTACAATTTTTCTCCTCCAGCTGCGCAGTAGAATCCGAATTTTGAAAGTCATCATTGCCTCGAACGGGACTGCAAGGAATGATAACTTAGATCCGATACCCGAATCTTCCCGAAAATCTCTTATCAACAAGACCCATCGATCCGATCATCGACCCCGTTGACTGATCCCATGATCATGATACATGTTGCATCACATCATATACCCGTCGTTCGTTCACCATACTTTCAGTTCGCCATCGTGCCCATACTCGAACCTTGAGCTCTAGATACCACTTGTTTGGAATTTGGTAGGCCCTAACAAGACCGGTGATTAATGCAAATCACCAAACCCACAACGACAAACGATTAAATAAAACATGAACGATAAAATAAAGATGCATAAACAACACGGATATTTAACGTGGTTATATCCCAACTCCAAAACACGGAGAAGGGTTTACTCCATGCATGCAAACCAGATATTTTCTTATATTATTGTGCACACATTACAGTGAGGTTAGGGGTTACAATTTATAGGAAGAGTTAAACTTGTCCACAAAGTTAAACTTGTCCTTCATGCAAAAAACATTCCATAAATATCTATTACTTGCTCCATACTCCATTTCTACTAGAAGATTTAATTAAGGCAACAAGATCTCTATGACTTGTTCACCAAGTCAAGCTCTCTACAACTTATTCACCAAGTCAAGCTCCCTACGAATTGTTCACCTAGTCAAGCTCCCTAAAACTTGTTCACCAAGTCAAGCTCCCTACGACTTGTTCACCAAGTCAAGCTCTCTTCGACTTGTTCAGTGTTGTAAATCTCCTTATTTCTCCCCGAGATCTCCCCAAGATCTCGTTTTTGGAAGGCCGCCGAGACGAGATGTCCATCTCCCATGATTTCTCGGTCAACAGGGTCAAACATGGTCAAAGCCTCGATTTCTCGAATTTTCTCCCTCATTTCTCGAGTTTTCTCATAAAATCTCGTAATTTTTCGGATTTTCTCGCTCATTTCTTCAAATTACTTGTAAAATCCCGTAAAAATTTATATAAATGTACAAAAATTTATTTATTTATATATATTTATATTATAAAAACAAAAAAAAGTCAACGTAAGTCAACACCCGAGATCTCCCCGAGATTTTTCCGAGATGCCGAGATCTCCCCAATAATGTCCAAACGAGATCTCCCCGAGATCCGAGATCTCCAACCTTGCTTGTTCCTTTGATCAAATTCTTCACACCTTCAACAATCTCCCAAGACTTTGAGAAAACTCTTCACTACTCAATATTTATGAACCAGGAACTGATCAGTGCTCTTCTTTCATGCTCTTTCTTTTGTTTGTTTTCAACCAGTAGTAGAGGTGCCAACCATCTGCAAGTGATCAACTTTGATCATTTATTTGCGTATGTGTTCTTATTTATAAATTATCTTCAACCTTTTTTATTTTAGACCACTTTTAACCTGTCAGTATATGATGTAGTTGATGCTAGTTTTGATTGTATGATAACCCTTTTTGTTATACATCTGATTTTCTTGTCATCTAGAGCCTACATGACAACTACACTGAGCAATAGGAGAACAAGATAAAATGCATCATTCATTATTTTGAGAGAATTTGCTCAAGTATGCCAGCTGGCAATGTCTCATTTGAGAGGAAAGTGCTTGAAGTTGATCATACTCTTGACTACATTCCCTACCCTGTGGCTGAATCATGGAGTAAATCCATGGTGTCCCTATGTCTGTTTGAGGTATTGTCTCTACTGTGTCAGCCTATACGAAGCCCTAAATATATAACATACAATATTATTTCAAAATATCGTGAATTAGTTACATGATTTAAAATGATACTTAAATTACTTTGAGTAATTAAAAAATTCTGATCATTGTAGACCCTTTATGTAGCATGTGTGTGATGCTTGATGTACATGCATTCACTACTTTTTCTGTTTATCTAAATGAACTTTCATGTTGTTCTCCTGAAGTTAATGACACGACCTATATTTTGAGTTTTGTCATTATACCCTTGCAATGATTAAACTATGATTCTATATGTATTAAATGAACGATATATAAAAAATATCATTCTTTTGTTCTTATAAATTTGCAGTTCGGGAAAAAGATCATCCTAATGAATCTCTTGAAGTAGATTTTGCAAACATGTACTTTGGTGGTAGTACTCTAACTAGAGGCTGTGTTCAAGTTCGCATGTTTCTTATCCTTGATATGATTATTTGAAGGCTGTTTACTCTAGTGGAGGTAAATACATATTGTATCATATAGTAAAATGTATTGGTGGCTTCATTTTTACAAAATCATAATATATGTGATTAGTTAGTCCTTTATGAAATTCAACTACTAAAAAAAAAAAAAAATGAAATATGTTATAACCTTGTATTTTGTGATTATATATCTTAGGAAGAGATCTGTTTCATGATCAACCCACAATTAATAGCCGGAATGCTTTTTATGTCATGTATGGCAGATAATGAGGCTATAGAAGTTATTGACCCTGAAAGATTTTCTAATTATACAGGGTTAGCATGATCTGCAGGTTGGTTTTTAGATTCATAACTATTTGTAATGGGTACTATTTCTTGATATTTAACTTGTTTCTTGTCTGCATGAGTATGTTTGTGAATATTTTATATTAATACCTCTACTTCCTGTTACGTGTTTGTTATATAGTTACGCTTCTTCGTTCCGGTTTTGTGGTGACTTCCGGGATACAAAACATATAGATGTATTGGGAAGACGTAAAACTAGAATAGTTGCAATCGACTCTTTAGTCAATCCTGGAAAAAGACAATATCGACATGAATTTCTTTTAAGGTATACTAAATTTTAATAAAACTTTAATTCATAAATGTTATCTTCGACTTCTCTAGGTTCATTGTTTATGGAACTTATGATTTAGTGTGCGAGTTTATTCCAATCTGTTATGCCACTATCATTTTTCTTATATTAATTTTATTTTATGCATTACTGTTGATTTCTACTAATAGATTGTTACACATTACTTAAATTAGGGAGGTCAACAAGGCATTTTGTGGCTTTTCGGATCCCTGCAAGTCTGAACGGTACAAGATTTTATTCAAAGTTGATAATCTTTCGAAAGCTCAGCTGGGTCAAGATTATTTAAGTCTGGATAGCAGATCAGATATTGTTTTGGTGTGAGATTTTCTACCTCTTACTGTCAAATTTTGCATTATATGTTGGAGTTATTACTGTTTCCCCTTTATATGATTCAGACATTACTAGGTTCAAATTATGGATTACTAAAAAATTTTGTATCATTCATCGCCTTATTTTTTCATTCATTACCTCATTCTTATCATTAATCACCTCTTTTTTATCATTCATTTTGTTTTTCATCATTCATCACCTCATTTTTATCATTCATCACCTCCTTTTTATTATTCTTATATCTTTTTTATCATTCATCTTGTGTTAATCATTCATCACCAACTTTTTATTATTCATCTTTTTTTAGTCATCACCTTCTTTTTTATCATTCATCACCTTATTTATCATTCATCACCTCCTTTTTGTCATTCATCTTGTTTTTTTGTCATTCTTCACCTCATTTTTTCCAAATCTTTCATCATTAATTATATCCTTTTTTATCATTCATTAAATCTTTTTTTTTTATCATTTACCTCCTTTTTATCATTGATCACCTAATGTTTATCATTCTATCACCTTTTTTTTTATCATTCATTGCCTCATTTTTAACATTAATTACCTCCTTTTTATCATTCATCTTTTTTTTTATCATTCATCACGTTATTTTGTCATTCTTCAATTATCATTTATCAGCTATCTTTATCATTCACTAGGTATTTTTATTATTCATCGGATATTTTTATCATTCATCGGGTACTTTATCATTCATCACGTTCGTTTATCATTCACCGTTTATCATTCACCAGCTACTTTTATCATTCATTTGGTATTTTTATCAATTATCGGGTATTTTGATGAATTATAAATGCTTGATGAATGATACAGTTTTTTGGTAAATGAGAAGTGTTTGATGAATGATAACCGTATTCCGATAAAAGATAAGTGTTTTGTATATAAATGACAACAATTAGATGAATGATAATTGTTTGATAATTGGGCATTTGGTCTAGTGGTATGATTCACGCTTTCGGTGCGGGAGGTCCCGAGTTCGATTCTCGGAATGTCCTATTCTTTTTTATAAAACTAATCATATTATATCAACTATTTGAAATTTCACAACTTTTGTAACTCTATTAAAATGTTTGATGATATAAAATATTTTAATGCAAGATAATCATTTTGTGATGAATGATTATTATTTTCTTATGAATCATAACTGATTTTTAAAAAATGATAGCTATTTGATGAAAAATAATTTAGATGAATGATATTTTTTTCTAATGAATGATACATGTTTGATGAATGATAATTGTCTGATGAAATGATAAATGTTTTCCGATGAATTATAATTTTTTCCGATGAATGGTAATTATTTTTCGATGAATGATAAATGTTCTTCGATGAATGATAAACGTTTTTCGATGAATGATAAATGTTTGATGAATGATAAATATTTATCGATGAATGATAATTGTTTGATGATAATTGTTTTTTTAATGAATGATAAATGTTTTTCGATGAATGATAAATGTTTTTCTGATGGTTGGTGGTGGTTAGGGTGGTTGGTGGTGAAGGTTGGTTGTGGTGGGTGGTAGTGGTTGTGATGGTTGGTGGTGGGTGGTGGTGGTTTTTGGTGGTGGTGGTTGGTGATGCTGGTGGTAGGTGGTGGTCGTGGTGGTGGGTGGTGGTCGTGCTGGTGGTTGGTGGTGTTGATTAATGGTGCTAGTTGGTGATGGTAGGTGGTGGTGGTGGTGGATGGTGGGTGATGGTTGTGGGGGCAGTAGTGATGGTTGATGGTGGGTGGTGGTGGTGGTTGGTGGTTGTGGTTGGTGGTGGTGGTATGTTGTGTTGGTTGATGGTGATGGTGGTGATAGTTGGTGGTGTTGGTTGGTGGTGGTTGGTGGCGGGTGGTGGTAGGTGGTGGTGGTGGCGGGAGGTAGGTGGTGGTGGATGGTTGTGATGGTGGTGGTGGTTGTTGGTGGTGGGTGGTGCGTGGTTGGTGGTGATATGTGGTGGTGGGTGGCGGGTGATGGTGGTGAGTGGTGGTGGCGGTTGGTGGTGGCAATGGGTGGTGGTGGTTGGTGGTGGTAGGTAGTGGTTGGTGGTGGTAGGTGGTAGTGTTGGGTGGTGGTTGGTGGTGGTAGGTGGTTGTGGTGGTGGTGGTAAGTAGTGGTGGTTGGTGGGTTGTGGTGGTGATGGGTGGTGGGGGGTGGTTGTTGGTGGTTGGTGGTAGGGGTGGTGGGTGGGTGGTGGTTGGTGGTGGGTGGTGGTGGGTGGTGGTGGTGTTGGTGGGGGGTGGTGGTGTTTGGTGGTGGCGGTGGGTGGTGGTGGTGATGGGTGGTGGTGGTTGGTAATGAAGGAGGTTGGTGGTAGTGTTGGGTGGTGGTGGTTGGTGGTGGATGGTGGTGGTTGGTGGGTCTCGTGGGTGGTGGCATTGGGGGTGGTGGTTGTTGGTGGTGTTGGATTGTGGTGTTTGGTGGGGGTGGGTGGTTGGTGGGTTGTGGTGGGTGGTGGCGGTGGGGGGTGGTTGTAGGTGGTGGTGGTGGTGGTGATAGGTGGTGGTGGTGGGTGGTGGGTGGTGGTTGATGGTTGATGGTGATGGGTGGTGATTGATGGTGGTGGGTAATGGTGGTGGTTGGTGGTGGTGGTGGTGGGTGGTGGTGGTGGTGATGGTGGGTAGTAGGTGGTGGTGGTGGGTTGTAGTAGGTGGTGGTGGTGGTGGTGGGTAGTAGGTGGTGAGTGGTGGTTGGTGGTTGTGGTGGTTGGTGGTGGTGTTGGGTGGTGGTGATGAGTGGTGGTGGTTGGTGGGTGGGTGGTAGCGGTGGTGGCAGTAGCGATGGGGGGTGGCCGGTGGTGGTTGGTGGTGGTGGGTGGGTGATGGTGGTGCTAGTGGTGGTGGTTGGTGGGTGGTGGTTAGTGGTGGTGGTAGTTGGTGGTGGTTGGTGGTGGTGGGTGGTGGTGGGGGTGGTAAGTGGTATGTGGTGGTAGTGGTGGTTGCTGGTTGTGTTGGATGGTGGTGATGATGAGTGGTGGTGGGTGGTGGTGGTGATGAGTGGTGTTGGGTGGTGGTGGTGTTTGGTGGTGTTGGTGGTGGTGGTGATGGGTGGTGGTGGATGGTAGTGGTGGTCTTTGATGGTAGTAGGGTGGTCGGTCGTGGTGGTGGGTTGTGGTGATGATGGTGGTACATAAATATGTTAATTTTTGTATATTCAGTTTTTATTAATTATAATTATTTAAATTACTTTTTTTCTCTTCTATACATTTTAAGTTAAAATGAAGTTTTATGATATTTTGTGGCTTACATTTCAAAAAGATACAGAACTCCAGGAACTCTTATTAACCGTTAGATTAAGTACATCTATGGCTATTATAATATATTAATAATTAAAAATTAATTAATAATAGGTTTACACTAAAAGGGGTATTTACGGAATCCAATATTATAAAAGGGATCTGAACACTTACTATGTGACACATAACCGATGATACGATCTCCGGTTCTAAAGGGATTCAAATTATATTCCTTAATTTTAAGCAAATATGCGTATAACTGCAAGTTAATTTTTTGTTATCTTCTTTAACTGAACCGCCAATATTCAAGAAGAACAAATAAAATCTCTGTGTAATCGTCCAAAACCGAGGTATGTTTACTTTTTTATGTTCATAAAAAGCGACTAAAATTAGAATGGGTTATTCATATTACTAATTATTGAAAGCAAAATATTTTATTTCAGTGTCGTAGTATATGGAATCGGCGAAGAAAAATTCAATTAGTGATGCCAAGAAGACAGGTATGTTAACTTATCAAAGATTATTTGGTGCAACAAGTGAGTCTTTGTTCACAATTCAGTGCAGACTCATGTTTTTTTTTTTTTTTTTTTTTTTTTATGTGCATTATTGTTCACAAGTTAAATTGGTTGATTGTTGGTGTTATGACGTCTGGTATGAAACATTTTTTATTTTTTATATTTTACATTCTTTTTTTTTTCTTTTTTTTTCTTTTTTTTTGGTGGAAAAATGTTCAGATGTTTTCATGTTTGGTAATTGATGTATGAAATTATGTATTAATATGTTCACATTTGATGCCATAGAGTTACTGAATTCTCTTTGGTTATGTGATTATGTTGAGATGACAAGAAAGTTTAACATGTTCATTAGGTTAAGATGTTCAATAGATGAAATTGTATTAATGTTAACATGTTAATCAGGCGTTTTATCTAACATAGGTTCACATGTACGTGCGTTGTGGATTTTTAAATTCTTTAACAAAGATAACAAAATACGTTGTTTTTTTTTTAAATGACAATAGCAACATACACACACTGATTTTGTTTAGTTATTTGGGTAATTGATGTGTTGTTCATTTGTAGGTGTGTTGATGTATTGGTTAGCTTGCAAATGTAAGCATTTTCAGTATGTTAGTGTTATTTGGATGTTAATAGGAGCATATTGTTCATTAGGTTACTTGTATTATAGGATAACATTTAGAGGTGTGTAGTTGTTCATTAAGGGAACCTGTTTATGACAGCATAGGATAACATGTTTAGTGTTTTTAAAGTTATTCATTAATGGAACATGTCCAGTTGGTTAACATGTTCATTATGTGAAAATTTATAAATGTTAACATGTTAATTGTGTATTATTTATAATTGTTAGCATGTTCATTAGGTGTTTTATTTATCAAGGATAACAAAATAACCCATGCTTAATTAACAAAGGTTCACGTGTGCATGTTAGCATGTTTTGTTGTTAATTAGTTCGAAATGTTCATTAGGTCACGTACATTTTTTTGTTTGTTAATTAGCTGAAAATGTTAATGATAACAAACTAATAATGGCAGAAATGAGAATGTGAGCTGAATGTTAACATGTTTGGATGTTAATATAAAATTTTTGTTAGGTCGCTTGAATTTGATAACACTAATTTCCAGTGTGTAAGTGAATTTTTTTATTTATTTATTATTTTTTTATTTTTTGAATTATCATTTGTTAGTTTGTAGGTGTGTTGATGTATTGGTTAGCTTGCAAATGTTAACAATAGGAGCATATTGTTCATTAGTTTACTTGTTTGATAGGAGAACATTTATAGTTGTGAAGTTGTTCATTAAGTGAACATGTTACTGACATCAAAGGATAACATGTTTAGAGTTTTTTTAGTTGTTGTTGAAGGGATCATGTCCAGTTGGTTAACATGTGCATTATGTGAAAATTTAGAAATGTTAACATGTTCATTGTGTTGTATTTATAATTGGTAACATGTTCATTAGGTGTTTTATTTATCAATGATAACAAAATAACCCATGAAGACTTTTTAACATTGGCTATTGTGTTTTAATTAACAAAGGTTCACGTGTGCAGGTTAGCATGTTTGGTTGTTAATAAGTTTAGAATGTTCATTAGGTCACGTACAGTTTTTTATGTTTGTTAATTAGGTGAACATGTTAATGATAACAAACTAATAATGGCAGAATTGTTAACTTGAGCAGAAGGTTAACATGTTTGGATGTTAATATAAAATGTTCATTAGGTCACTTGTATTTACTAACACTAATTTATAGAGTGTAAGTGATTTTTTTTTTTTTTTTGTATTATCATTTGTTAGTTTGTGTGATGATAGAACATATCGAATGCGTAGTTATTGTAAAAAAGATGGTTAGTGTGTAGATGGTAATGACTAACTTTATATATTGTTCTAATAATAGCAGCATTAAGATCATCTGGGAATAGTCAACTGAAACTGAAAAAACATTCGGCTGAAGTAGAAGATAATGATTTCGACGTTCGTCCGGTAAGAAACGATTATTCTGAAGGAAAGTCAAATAGTAACAAGAAAACAGGTGATTTAAGCAATAAGCATGCATCAGAAGATACATTGCCTGCAATTAGAACAAGATCTTCGCCGAAGCCATTGTTTAGCGCAATTAAGCGTTTGAGCACATGGAATCTTATGCAGGTGAAGACGTAAGTAGATGGAAATGTGGACCGGGAGAAGAGGGGCATCCACAGAAAACGATTTTGAAAAAGTTAAGGAAGAAATATGTTATAAAGTTTTTTTTTGAACGGCAAGATTGCAACTTACTATCAGATATGTTATAAAGTTACTACTATCAGATCACAACTTACTAAAGGATAATATTTTGTTTAATGCGGGATGTTATACAACCATCGTGAGAAATAATAACAAGTGGATGAAGTCGCGTGGAAGGGGAAATTAAAGAGTGATGAACGTGGATTTGTGAAGCAAATGAAGTTAGTATGTTTTGGTATTTTTTTTCTTATGATTTATAAGAACTGATGTTTTGTTTATGTTGCAGTGGTAACTTTATTTCTGGATAGTAGTCATTTTGTTTATTTGTTATTGGTATTGTTAGGTATGTTTCTTATTTATGGTGAACTGGTGTCATGTGAAAGTTATGTTAACTTCGGTTGTGAAACTCATGTTATGTTTTTTAGTGCACTTGTATGACGTGGTATTCATGGTTTTTTATTATTAGGCCCGTTATTTCTTACGTTTTTTCATGTTATGATTTTTAGTTGGATCTTATTTGATGTTTTGTGTCAATTGAATTTTATGTTATTATGTGAGTGTGTTGATCAATAAAAATAGGTGAATCATAGTGAACAATCCAGAACATATATTAGTGTGTTTTATTTGGATTTTTCAATTGATCGTAATGACCTGAAAATAACTTTGAATAACCATTGTGGACAGTCTGCACAGTTTAACAAGGCGTTTATAATAAATTTATTGTAATAAAAACCTAATTTGATGCAACAAATTGGTAAAACAACACAGGTACTTTAAATTCATAATATAGTAATATCTGGAAAACAATTAGGGTTAGGAATCATACTGTAAAAAGTGTGAATATTGCTCATATGGGGAAATAAACTTTAAAGATGATTTAATAGACGTATTACAAATAAAACACCAACACATCGTTCCAAGAAACCGAAACCGTATAAAAACAACGAAACATTGTTCAAAACATAAGATACCAAAAAGTACTTAAAATGTTCAAATCAGTTGCTTTATGTGTGATCATAGTAACCATCGAACGGGATAACTCGTGCATGTCCAGAAGTTTCATTGTGTCCTTCACTTACCCTGCTTTTTTTTCAACATCTTTTCTTTTTCTTTCATCTTTTCACACTTGCGTGAATCATGTGTATCTCGATATTCTCCACATTTTTTGCACAACCTATAACATCGTTTGCGTTTCTTGACATGTCTCTCTTCTCAATAGTTTCGTACTTAAGCAGACCACCACCAAACGTTACACACTTGTTGTGGTGATCCACACCAGTAAATGGAACGAACACCATGTTGTACCTGAAAATATAGAGTGAAATAATTATATTTAATGTGCAAGTATGGTTCTATAAAGTATTGTATAAAAGCCAAAAATATAAACAATAAAATATGATACAAGTATGATACCAAGTCTGATGTTATCTAGTATTTTTTTTTTTAAACTAGTATTGTTTTATTGTTAACTAGTAGATAGTATGTATGTTGATGTTACTATTAGAATGTTTGAACTCAACATAATTTGTTAAAAAATACACAGTAAAACAATTCAACATAGATGCACTACCCATATGGAAAATAGATATTAGAAGATATGCAATAAGCAAACCATAACATATGATACACTACATGTAAACATGAAGTGTTTACCTGTTGGTACGGTAGGTTGCGTCAAAGGCAAGTACATCGCCAAACAACCGGTAATTACAACGTGAGGTCTCATCAGCCCAAAAAAACGCAACAAGCTCATTTTGTTCAGTTTTGTATTCAAAACATAGCTCAGGATTGTTTAACTTCCTGTTGGCGAACTTATTGATCAACATTTGTGCATCTCTCTCACCAATGTTATCACAAAACATGTACCAATGTTAACTTATAAATCATTCATTTATTGAAAAAATGTTAATTTTAACATCTATTCAAACATGTATTTGTTAACATACATGTTCTGATGTTAACTTACCCATCAATTATTGTACAACTGTTAACTTTAACATGAATTCACACCTGTATGTATTAACACCGATGAATTGGTCTGTGTTTTTATCACTTCTGATACCCAACATTAGAGTTAAAATATATAATTATCACTTGGCACACAGCTTACAGCATAAAATGTGATTTTAAAGTAGCAATAAAAAAAATGTATATATAAATTATGTATAACCACAAAAACATCATTTATGTAACAATTTTTTACAAAATGTATCAATTGGAACACTAGTAAACATATCAGTTGCTGAATTGAGGTGCAATAAAAAAAAACTCAATCTATGTAAAACACTGATGACAAATGCAATCGATAATTTAAAGAGTTCCAAAATATTAAATACCTTGATTTCGATTAGGGGTGGAATGTTCTAGATTGTTATTATCATCTTCCAATTGATGAACATTAATACCCCTTGCATCGTCTGAATTGCCATGGTTCTGTAAATTGAAATCATTCGGTTCTCTCCCTTGATCGATTGGCACGGACATCCTAAATTAAAACCGAACGAATCTGCAAAACTGGACGATTGTATTGTTGGTGGTGGTGATGAAAAAAATTGAAAATGACTAATTCTAGTGTGGGGGAAAGAGATAGCGTAGACCATGGCCAAAGAAACTGCTATCCTAAAGATGTGGAGTAACCGTCGAGGTGTATTTGGAAAAAAAATTGAATTTCAAATACGGGAAAAGTGATTTAACCTGTAAATTACTGATTTACCCTCAACTACTCAGGTTCTCACGGTTCTGTATCTTTTTAGGGTTCTTAATTGAACTTTTAGCTATATATATATATATATATATATATATATATATATTAGTAGAGGGATTAAATATGGAATTTTTTTTTGTGAGAACTCTGGAAACTCAAAAATACACTGAAATTAGAGCAAAAAAAGGAAATTCTAACAAAAATGGGACACGGACGAACAAAAAAAGAGCAATTCGAGCAAAAAATGGGACAAGGGCGAACAAAAAAGTGATATTCGAACAAAAAAAAGGAGGGCGAACAATTTTGTGTTCTACATTTTTGATAGTCGAACAAAAAAATGTAGAACACACGGGTAGTCGAACAAAAATGCTAATATTCGAACAAAAAATGTGTTCTACATTTTGAAATTTGAACAAAATTTTTTTTTTTTTTTTGCTCGACTATGAATTTTTTGTTCGTGCGTGCTTTTTATTTTTGCTCGAATTTCTTTTTTTTGGCTCGCCCATGCACCTTTTTTCTCGAATTTCAGTGTATTTAGAGTGTTTTTGGAGTTTCTTTTTCACACTAAAAAGGTTCTCACTTGATCCCCCTCTCTCTCTATATATATATACACACACACACACACACACACATATATATATATATATATATATATATATATATATATATATATATATATATATAATCAATAAATGACATAACTACTAAGTGCTAACATATCAAATTTTAGACTTTGTTTTTTGAAAAGCGATGAAATCTTTTTTATTATAAGCTCGAAGATTTACAGTGTGGCCTTGGAGATAAAGGCTGATAAACACGAAAAGAAAGCTATTAACCAATTGCATACGACAATTAATGAAATGCTAAATAACTCGAGAGAACACTTAAGCGCCTATACATGTGATGTGCGGTCGATATTTGGAGGAAAGCTAGGATTAGATTGAGGGGCTCAATCAAGGATTAGAGCACTGACTAGAGAGAAGGTAAATCTCTAAGGTCACATGCAATGGTTCTCTCCTTTCACACTACTTTTACTCGTCACATAGCGTTACATGACCACAAACACTTTAACACTTCTTTCAAATTCTTTCCACCAAACACTCATTATCATACATTCTACCACCCCACTTTACCCATTTATTATTATTATTATTTTTAACTTAAATATAAATATAAATAACATTTATAAACTAAAAAAATACAAATAAAATTAATAAAAAAGACGATTACATTAAATAATTGAAATACGATTACAATAAAATTAAAATTAAACTACTAGTACGTAAAAAACTACGATTAAATTAAAATAAACTAATTTATTCCACAAACACATTTTTATTCGGAATCCGAATCCAAAAAAAAAAAAAAAAACATCCGTCGGTGTCGTAAGCAGGTTGCGAGGGTATGTAACGGCCACTATCATCGCACCCTTGGTTGAGTTCTTCCATGTAACGCCAACCCAACGATTCCGCGTCTTCATAAATTAAAAAAGAGAAATCCGTTTGACACCTTCCTCGACGACATCTTTTATCCCGTACCAACGATCGTCGGTAGTGAGATACGTCGCCGCCAAAGTGCGATCGGACTCATCTTCAAAAAACATTATGTCCGACCATTCGAACGCAACATTTTGTTTCAAAAGTCGCGGAAGGCTTCAACACTGAGGTCGCGGACGTCAACATTTTCGAAGGAAACTTTGGTACCACGTGTGTTATGATATATTTTGTAGTCGAGATCAAACGAACCACCGTAAAAACGTCGAAAGAAACAAGCATTGGAGGTATCGTCAACATTTTTGGAAGTTTAAAAGTGTGAGTTTTGGTTGAGATGGTGTATGTTTTGGTTGTGAAAAGTGTGAAATGGTATTAATTTGGTTAAGTAAATGGTGTGTATATATATGAAATGGGTTGGAAAAAAGAAAAAGAAAAAAAAGTGAACGGATGAATTTTCAAAATTGAATTGAAGTGGGCCCCACAAAATCTCCCGTTAGACTCGTTGCAGCAGCCAGTGGCGGATTGCTGGTGATGGTGGTGAGGCTGTGGCGATCGCTAACGGTGGTGGTGGCAGAGTGATTGCAAGTGGCCTAACTACCATTAGATGAGAAGTGTGACTGGATGGCAGGTAAAACCTTTTTTTTAATACTAGATGATCTTTATTTAGATCATTTGTTATGGTAACAAAATTTAGCAGTGACGTGGAGTGGAATTTTGCACTTTTTAGAAGAGAGAAAAATCTGACTCTGACGTGACAGTGTTAAATTTAATGAGTATATTATGAGGGGCTTCAAAATTTGGGCGTTCAATTTATGTATGTCTCACTTATATTCAATGAATCAAATATAGGGGAGTTATGTAAGACATTTATATCATTATTCGATCTCACCATCTCAAAAGTAACAAGTCATATCCCATGTCGTAAGAAACAACTACTTCGAGCATAATAGCTGGTTTCTTGTGATCACTTCTAGTATATTGACCTCTTAAAGCAACGATATATTTTTGTCAATCCCAATGCAAACAGTCAACGACTCCCGAACATCCCCCGAAACCCATGTTTTTGTTCATGGGGCTTCATAAAACCGAATAATATCTTGTTCATTGGGTTTTGTCATATACTCGTGCTGGTATAATTGGATAACGCATTTACACAAATTATATAAATAATTTATTGTGATTGTTTTGTTAAGTTATAAGTACTCATCAAACATATCCCCAGCAGTGCCATAATCCCATTGGCATAAGGCCCAATACAATTTTGTATTGTACTAAAAAATTCACGACTGATCACAACCTAACTTTCCTTAAAAAAATGTAAATTGTTGTGGAATTGAATCCCCGAAGTATTGATATACCTTGCGTGATTCGAAGCATCAATTGGCAGCTTATACAGAAACGTCTTCGAAATTTATATGGGTGATACTTACGCGTCTTTGAAAAATAATTGCCCCACAAATATTGATGTGCAACATCACACTCCCTTCATCTATGGAGGACGTGCAGTTGAGAAGATGAAGATGAAGATTGTCCATGGTAATTTTGAATAATATCGACTATTATCTCGTCTCCGAGTTCATCCACAAATGTTAAATTGTACGATTCCATTTTGTTTGTCTTTTGATCGATTGTTAGAAAATAGAGAGAAAATGTAGAGACCCGTCCTAATCCATCCGGACGAAGTCCATATCGATTATAAACGATTCACAACAGTTGATTACATCGCGAGGTATTTGACCTCTATATGATACATTTTACAAATATTGCATTCATTTTTGAAAAGACAATCTTTCATTACATCGAATGTTGACGGCATGCATACCATTTTATAATATATCTAACTATAATTGACTTAATAATAATCTTGATGAACTCAACGACTCGAATGCAACGTCTTCTGAAAGATGCCATAAATGATTCCAAGTAATATTTCTAGAATGAGCAAATGTACAGCGGAAGATTTCTTTCGTACTTGAGAATAAACATGCTTTAAAGTGTCAACCAAAAGGTTGGTGAGTTCATTAGTTTAACATAAATAATCATTTCCATCATTTTAATAGACCACAAGATTTTCATTTCTCATAAATATACGTCCCATGCATAGTGACAAAATATCATTCATATGGATTGAACACCTGGTAACTGACATTAACAAGATGCATATAAGAATATCCCCTATCATTCCGGGACACCCTTCGGATATGATATAAAATTCGAAGTACTAAAGCATCCGGTACTTTGGATGGGATTTGTTAGGCCCAACAGATCTATTTTTAGGATTCGCGTCAATTAGGGTGTTTGTTCCCTAATTCTTAGATTACCAGACTTAATAAAAAGTAGCATATTCGATTTCGATAATTCAACCATAGAATGTAGTTTCAATTACTTGTGTCTATTTCGTCAAACATTTATAAAAGCATTTCATGTATTCGCAGTTCAAAATATATTTCAAAAGCATTTAATAAAACAGTTATAAAAACAGCGCATGTATTCTCAGTCCCAAAAATGTAAAGAGTAAAAGGGAATCAAATGAACTCACCTAATGTATTTTGTAGTAAAAATACATATGACTATTTTGAACAACTGAACAATGTAGGGTTGGCCTTGGATTCACGAACCTATATCATTCATATATATATTAACACATATAATCGTAATTGAGCTAGTTTATATATGTTATTATTATTAGTATATTTGTTATATTAAATGTTATTTAGATAAATTTAATATATTTATTTTATGTATTTATATAACTATTATTTAATATTCATTATAACATATTTATAATAAAATTTATATTAACGTTTATATATGATAAAAAAAATATATATTTATATATTAATTGATATATTTTATATATAACTTAATTAGTATCATTTTAATAATAAAAAAAATATAATGATATGTAATAATAATAATAATAATAATAATAATACTTAGATTTAATTATGATAATAATAGTCTTGATGATAATACTAGTCATTAGTTTGTAATAATTATAATAATAATATAAGCAATAATAACAATAATAATAATAATACTTTTAATAATAACGATAATATTAATAATAAAAATAACAAAAATGATAATTTTTAATAAACATGATACTTTTAACAATAATGATAATTCATTTAGTCAAGACCTAATTATAATTATGTTCATAACGTTATCTACATTTTATCTTAATCCTACCTATCTCAAAAAGCTTAATTTAATAACTTCATATTGCTATAATTTATATCTACCAAAATATATTCATCATGTTTTAATTAATAATATTAATAATACTAATAATGATAATAATGACTAGATAATAATACTTATATACTTATAATAATAATAATAATAATTGTGATAACAACAACAACAACAACAACAACAACAATAATAATAATAATAATAATAATAATAATAATAATAATAATAATAATAATAATAATAATAATAATAATAATAATAATAATAATAACAATGGAAATAATAACTACCTCACAAAGCTTATTACAAAAAAATGTTGACAGATGCTAGAATCGAACCAGGATCACTTCCATACCAGACAACACACCAAACCAATGAACCAAATTAATTTATCTGATTAAAACCCATTTTAATTTCAATTAAACCATCCTTTCTGTTTTTCCCCTTAGCCTTTCTTCTTCATCAACGTACTGTCCCAGTATCAAAATTAGGTATCACGATTCCAATGTTTAGTTTTTAGGATACAAAATATATTTAAGAATGATTTCTGATTAAGCACATTAATTTAAAACAGAAAAAAATAAATAAATTAAAGATGTGTCATGTACTGAAGAACACGACACAACTTGAAATCAAATTAAAAATTCTATAAAGTTTTAGACCATGTCTATAACATGAAAGATGTTTAAAATCCCTCCCAGAAACTATAGGAGTCGTTGATTTTAACAGAAACTTTTGATAATGCTAAAAACGAACATATATTTCATAGCATTATCCCTCAAGAAAGACAAGCTTTTAGTTGCAGTTGTCCTATTTACAAAGAATATTCGTTTAAATATTAAAAGGTGAAGACAAAAGGCAGATTCGACGAATTGAAGACGCAAACGACCAAAAAGCTCAAAAGTACAAAGTTCAATCAAAGTGGTTCCAATTATTGATGAGAAACGTCTCAAAATTACAAGAGTACAAGCCGTAAAACGCAAAGTACAAGATATTAAATTATACGAAAGGACGTTCGAAAATCCGAAAACGAGACATGAACCAGCTTTCAACGTACGACGCAATGGACCGAAAGTTACAAATTAATTATGTATATAAATATAATATAATATATAATTAATTATATAAATTATATATTTATATTATATTTATATAATAAAATCCGTCGGCAAGCTAGGAGCCAAACTTATGTTAGCTGGAATCAGGGGCTCCGCACTCGCAGAGCTTTGAAGACAAAAACCTCCGCACTCGCGGAGGTCAAACAGTATTACGTGGGCCTATAAAAGGCCGAGCATTCGACCGATTTTTACACATCTTTTTCTCTTCATTCATCAACGTATATGTATATATATTTATATTATAATTTTAATTTTAATTTTAATTTCTAATAATAAGGGTACGTTAGCGAATGTTGTAAGGGTGTAAGTCGAAATTCTGTCCGTGTAACGCTATGCTATTTTTAATCATTGTAAGTTATGTTCAACCTTTTTAATTTAATGTCTCGTAGCTAAGTTATTATTATGCTTATTTAAAACGAAGTAATCATGATGTTGAGCTAAATACTAAAATTGGGTAATTGGGCTTTGTACCATAATTGGGGTTTGGACAAAAGAACGACACTTGTGGAAATTAGACTATGGGCTATTAATATGCTTTATATTTGTTTAACTAAATGATAGTTTGTTAATTTTAATATAAAGATTTACAATTGGACGTACCTATAAATAACCATATACACTCGATCGGACACAATGGGCGGGATATTTATATGTACAAATAATCGTTCATTTAAACGGACACGGGAATGGATTAATAGTTAATAGATTTATTAAAACAAGGGTGAAATTATGTACAATGACACTTGGCATAATTGTTAACAAAGTATTAAAACCTTGGATTACACGCAGTCGATATCCTGGTGTAATTATTAAACAAAGTATTAAAACCTTATTACAGTTTAAGTCCCCAATTAGTTGGAATATTTGACTTCGGGTATAAGGATAATTTGACGAGGACACTCGCACTTTATATTTATGACTGATGGACTGTTATGGACAAAAACCAGACGGACATATTAAATAATCCAGGACAAAGAACAATTAACCCATGGGAATAAACTAAAATCAACACGTCAAACATCATGATTACGGAAGTTTAAATAAGCATAATTTCTTTATTTTCATATTTAATTGCACTTCTAATTATCGTACTTTTATTTATTGTCATTGTATTTAATTGCACTTTTAATTATCGCACTTTTTAATTTTCGCAATTTTATTTCATCGCACTTTTATTTATTGCAATTTCATTATCGTTATTTACTTTACGCTTTAAATTAAGTCTTTTATTTATTTAATATTTTACATTAGGTTTTAACTGCGACTAAAGTTTTAAAATCGACAAACCGGTCATTAAACGGTAAAAACCCCCTTTTATAATAATAATATTACTTATATATATATTTGTATTTTTATAAATTAAAACTAATATAGCGTTAAGCTTTGTTTAAAAGATTCCCTGTGGAACGAACCGGACTTACTAAAAACTACACTACTGTAAGATTAGGTACACTGCCTATAAGTGTTGTAGCAAGGTTTAGGTATATCCATTCTATAAATAAATAAATATCTTGTGTAAAATTGTATCGTATTTAATAGTATTTCCTAGTAAAAATAAAGCTATTTCATATACACCTCGCATAACATCAACTTTCAAACACATTCGAATTTTACTGATGAATAATGTTTGACTTTTTGAAACGTGAATTTTGACTCGAAAATTAGAACACGATAGTTAAAATTGATCCTTGAAAGTTTTCAGATAGTTTTAGTAAAGGATTTAGAACGTAACTGCATTTGCAGCTTTTAAATTTTATTAAGAAATCGCGTTTTTGGAGATTGAGAACAAGAACAGGGCAGTTTGTATAAAAAATAATAATAATAATATTAAGAAATCACGCCGCTGTCGGGGAACTTAAACGCCGAAAGCGCAACGCTAATGATATAAAAAAAATAATAATAATAATATAATTTTGTAAAAGTTTTTATTAAGTCCTTCGTATAAAAATATAAGTTTTTTTTTAAAATATAAAAATATAAAAATACAAAAAAAATTTGTTAAAAAATATATAAAGTTTAAAAAAAAAGTATTTTTACTTTTGAGTTTAAAAATAAGTATTTTATTGTTTTATAAAAATATTTAGTTATATTTATATTTTATATATATTTGATAAAATAGAAAAACATAAAAAAATAAAAATAAAAAAACTGAACTAGTGCAAAAACGAACCCCTTTTCAGCCTAAATTTGACCTTCCGCGACTCGCGGAGCTTTTGAACTGGATCTAACCGCACTCGCGGAGGTCAATCTGACAGGTCAACCTAGGACTGCAATTAATACGAAAATAGGGTTTAATTAATTTAATTATTTAGTTTTTAGGGTTTTATTTAATTAGTTAGTTTAGTTATTTATTTAATTTGTATTATTAAGTTATAATTAGTTTAATTAATTTATAAAATTAATAGTTTTATTAAATAAATAATATAAAAATAATATTTTTATAAAAATTGTACTTTTTACAACTTTAAGTATATTTTTATATTTTGTATTTTTTATTTATTCGTTTTAGCGTAATATTTTTATTTTTCGCTCGTATTTAGTTTTAAATCATAGTATTTGCCATAGTTATTTTTATTTCAAGATTTTTAGGCTTTGCCGTAAAATCCCTTAAGTGCTTTTTCTTTAGACTAAGATTTAGGTGCTTTAGAATTTTGCGACGCTGTTCTAAATTTTTAGTACCTTTTTAAGATATTGCCATTTGGGATATAGAATTCCTTGTAAGCTTTAATATTTTAAGACGCAACTTTTAATTTTTAGTTTTTATTGCCTTTTTAAGTTTAGACGCGCTACTTTCTTATTTTTATTTTTCGACGCCTATTATTTTTCGATCTTTTTATTTTTCGACGTTTTTCGACGCGCTCTTTTTCTTTCTTATTTCTCGTCATCCTAGTTTTTAGGACTTAGAATTTTCTCTATTTCTTATCTAATATTTCTTTAAATTTCAAACGAAAAAATTGTTTTAAGTGGTTAAATTGATAGACATCAAAATTTTCTGGTTGGTAGTAATAGTTGGATTTGTACGTGGACCGGGTTATTGGAGCCAAACAGTACTCAATTATATTGAGACCAAACGAATCCTGCCCCTCTGCTGCATCTTTTGGCTATTCGAAACGTGGGCAAAATCAGAAAAGTCTATTAATTGGATAACTTATATAATTTTTCTTATTTTTAAAAACTAATAGGATATTCAGTGAATGCACCGAGCAAAACGTTCACCACCTTTTGTACGTTCACCACCTGTAACTCGATCAAGACATCTAGCTAATATTGCCGCCGTTGATTTTTATTTAGAATCATCATCCAGTCGACCAAGTACTCCAAATCAAATTTCCGATAATCCATTTTTTGAACCCGACCTCACAATTGAGAATCCGGAGAATATTCAGGGACAATTTATAGATCCTGAACCATTAATCTTTCCTCCAGAACCACCAATCATTCAAACAGAGATTGTTGAGGAACGAACTATTAAATCAGAATCCTCTAGTGATTCAGATTCAACAAATTCAATCATGGAAAATCTGAAACCTCTAAGTATGGAAGACCGAATGAGAGTTAAACGCACTGGCCAAGGTCACGCAATTACTCATCCAGACATTAATGCGCCAGATTATGAAATCAAAGGACAAATTCTACATATGGTAACTAATCAATGCCAATTTAGTGGTGCGCCGAAGGAAGATCCAAATGAACATCTTCGTACCTTTAATAGGATCTGCACTCTATTTAAAATAAGAGAAGTTGAAGATGAACAGATATATCTCATGTTATTTCCCTGGACTTTAAAAGGAGAAGCCAAAGATTGGTTGGAATCGTTACCTGAAGGGGCGATTGATACATGGGACGTTTTAGTTGAAAAATTTCTTAAACAATTCTTTCCGGCATCTAAAGCCGTAAGACTTCAAGGAGAAATTGTTATGTTCACAAAAAAGCCAAATGAAACTCTATATGAGGCGTGGACCAGATTTGGAAAGTTATTAAGAGGATGTCCGCAACATGGTTTAGATACCTGTAAAATAGTACAAATATTCTACCAAGGATGCGACATCACTACAAGGAAAGACATAGATATAGCAGCTGGTGATTCTATTATGAAGAAAACAGAAACTGATGCTTACAAAATTATTGATAACACTGCTTCCCACTCACATGAGTGGTACCAAGAAAAAGATATCGTTAGATCATCTAAAGCAGCTAGAACTAGGGGTGTTCACGGTTTGGTCCAGTTTGGCCCGGTCCGGTTTGACGGTTTCGAGTTTTTTTTTTTTGATCTTTTATTTTCATATAAGACATAGTATAAATTAATGAAACTAAAGAAATGAAAATTGAATTCTTAAGTCTACTTTGAGAAAATTAGGAAAAACATGCTTTTGAATGTTAGAAATCACTCGGTTTGTGTCAAGAAAGAAAATAAGAAATATCTAGTGTAGGAATAAGTTAACATCGGTGTATGTAGCTGCTGTTTTAAATGCCTTATAGCTATAATGTAAACTTCCATGGTGGCTATTTGGGTATTACTAGTCTATTTGAAAGTTACACAATTATGGAACTATAATCATGTAAATGTAACATACACTGTAATCCTTGAATATATTTCATATAGTGTAATAGCATACATATACATACCTGTAACATATAAGATATATTATTAATCAATGAAACTTACTTTCTTGCTTTATGAAAAAAAATCTATCATATACATTATTGTTGTTTATATACATATAACAATATATGATATTGTTCAATAGTCCGGTCCAGTTTAACCGGTCGGTGGCTTATCAAAACTGTAAACCGGACCAAGTTTCGCGGTTTGGAGATCTTAAAACCGGCGACCGGACCGCTAATATCTAAAACTGGACCGAACCAATAAATCGGTCCGGTCTGGCCGGTTTTCGCGGTTTGACGGTTTTGTGAACACCCCTAGCTAGAGCCAATTCTATCCATGACTTAGATTCCATTTCAGCAAAGATAGATGCTGTCGAAAGACGAATGGAAAAGATGACTAAGGATATTCACTCAATACGAATTAGTTGTGAGCAGTGTGGAGGACCACATTTGACAAAAGATTGTCTCAGTATTGAACTAACAATGGAACAAAGAGAGAATGTTTCATATCTAAACCAAAGGCCTGGAAATAATTATCAGAATAATTATCAACCGCCAAGACCAATTTACAATCAAAACCAGAATTATAACCGAAATGTTCCATACAACAACCAACAAGGTCCTAGTAATCAACAAGTATCCAATAATACTTACAACCAGCAAAGACCTAATTTTCAAAACAAACCACCACAAACCGATGATAAAAAGCCAAATTTAGAAGATATGATGACGAAGCTAGTTGAATCTCAAACACAGTTTTTCACATCTCAGAAACAAACCAATGAACAAAATGCTCAAACATTTAGAAATCAACAAGCTTCTATTCAAAATTTGGAACAAGAAGTAAGTAACCTAGCAAGGTTAATAGGTGAAAGAAAACCAGGAAGTTTACCTAGTGATACAAATGCTAACCCCCGAAATGAAACAGCTAAAGCCATTACCACAAGAAGTGGTATTACACTTAAACCACCTGAAATACCTGTAATTTCTGATGAAGCTATTCCTACTCCACAAGAACCACAATCTGATCAAGATAAGGAAAAAGAACCGGTAGTTGAAAAGGTTAATGAAGATAACACAGTTAAGGCTAAACCTTATGTTAAACCATACCAACCACCACTTCCTTACCCGAGTAAAATGAGAAAAGAGAAACTTGAAGCCGAGCAATCCAAATTCTTGGATATGTTTAAACATATAAATGTAAATCTTCCTTTCATTGATGTGATTTCAGAAATGCCTAGATATGCTAAATTTCTGAAAGATCTAATCTCGAATAGAAAGAAAATGGAAGAACTCTCGGCTGTTACTATGAATGCTAATTGTTCAGCAGTGCTGTTGAATAAGATACCAGAAAAACTATCTGATCCAGGAAGTTTCACAATTCCATATTTTCTGGGTAGTCTTAGTTCAATAGAAGCATTGGTAGACTTAGGTGCTAGTATAAATTTAATGTCGTATTCACTATACGCTAAACTAGACCTTGGAGAATTGAAACCAACAAGAATAAATATACAACTAGCCGATCGATCAATAAAATATCCTAGAGGGATAATGGAAAACATGCTAGTTAAAGTTGGTACTTTAGTATTTCCAGTAGATTTTGTTGTTCTGGACATGGAAGAAGATTCTCAAGTTCCTCTCATATTAGGAAGACCATTTTTAAACACGGCTAAAGCAATGATAGACGTGTTTGGTAAGAAACTAACCCTAAGTATAGAGGACGAGAGTGTTACCTTTTCAATTAATAGAGCAATGCAACAACCGCAATCTGCAGATGATACATGTTATTATATTCAAACTATAGAATCACATGCAGAATTGTTAGAAGAATTTCCAGAATTACAAGGAACAGGAGAATGTTCTTTAGGAGAAGGAACTGAACCAATTGATAAAACTGAAATGTTAGCTACACTTATGGCTAATGGATATGAACCAACAACAGAAGAAATTCAAATGCTAAAAGAAGAAGACAGATATCGATATAAATCATCGATAGAAGAACCACCGACATTAGAGTTAAAGCCACTTCCAAACCATTTGTAATACGCTTATTTACATGGTGAATCTGAATTACCTGTAATAATATCGTCTTCTCTTACTGAAAATGAAAAATCTCAACTCATTTCTGTGCTAAAAGCTCATAAACCAGCTATTGCATGGAAAATTCATGATATTAAAGGAATAAGTCCTTTGTATTGCACACATAAAATCCTTATGGAAGAAGGTCATAAAACGTATGTGCAACGCCAACGAAGACTAAATCCGAATATGCAAGATGTTGTTAAGAAGAAAATTATTAAACTGCTTGATGCGGGTTTATTTTATCCAATTTCTGATAGTCCATGGGTAAGCCCAGTTCAATGCGTACCTAAGAAGGGTGGCATGACTGTCATCACAAATGAGAAAAATGAGCTTATTCCTACTAGGACTGTAACAGGATGGCGTGTATGTATTGATTTTATAAAATTAAATGACGCCACCAGAAAAGATCACTTTCCCTTACCTTTCATTGATCAAATGTTGGAAAGATTAGCCGAAAACAGTTACTATTGTTTTCTTGATGGTTTTTCCGGATATTTTCAGATTCCAATAGCACTCGAGGACCAAGAGAAAACCACATTCACGTGCCCTTATGGTACTTTTGCTTACAAACGCATGCCATTTGGACTTTGCAACGCCCCTGCAACCTTTCAAAGGTGCATGATGGCGATTTTTCACGACATGATAGAAGAATGCATGGAAGTTTTCATGGATGACTTTTCAGTCTTCGGTGATACATTTGAATCATGTCTAGTTAATCTTGAACGAATGCTTATTAGATGTGAACAATCAAATCTAGTTCTTAATTGGGAGAAATGCCATTTCATGGTTAAAGAAGGCATCGTTCTTGGACATAAAATTTCAAAGGAAACAATTGAAGTGGATAGAGCTAAAGTAGATGTAATTGCTAAACTTCCACATCCCACCAATGTTAGAGGAGTTAGGAGTTTTCTAGGGCATGCCAGTTTTTACCGACGTTTCATAAAAGATTTTTCTAAAATTGCCACTCCTATGAATAAACTCCTAGAAAAGGATGCTCCATTCATCTTTTCAGATGAATGTATCAAATCTTTTAATATTCTTAAAGAAAAACTCACTAATGCGCCGATTATGATAACTCCAAATTGGAATCTACCATTTGAACTTATGTGCGATGCAAGTGATTTTGCAATGGGAGCCGTTTTAGGACAAAGGATTGAAAAACGATTTCAACCTATATATTATGCTAGTAAGACGTTACAAGGAGCACAAATAAATTACACAACTACTGAAAAAGAACTCCTTGCTATTGTCTTTGCTTTTGACAAATTTCGATCATATCTCGTTCTAGCTAAAACGGTAGTCTATACCGACCATTCTGCTCTTAGATACCTATTTTCAAAACAAGATGCCAAACCACGATTAATCCGTTGGATCTTACTCTTACAAGAGTTTGATATTGAAATCCGAGATAAAAGAGGAGCAGAAAATCTCGCCGCTGATCATCTTTCTCGTTTTGAAAATCCAGAATTAGAAGTTCTAAATGAATCGGCCATACAAGACAACTTTCCTGATGAATATCTATTGAAGATAGATTATAATGAAATTCCATGGTTTGCAGACTATGAAAACTACTTAGTATGTGGATTCCTTGAAAAAAGATTATCGTACCAAAAACGAAAGAAATTCTTTAGTGATATAAAACACTATTTCTGGGAAGATCCACATTTGTTTAAAAGTTGTCCAGATGGAATAATACGCCGATGTGTATTCGGAGATGAAGCTAGTAAAATCTTAAGCCATTGTCACACAGGACCAACAGGAGGGCATTATGGGCCTCAACTAACAGCAAAAAATGTTTACGATGCTGGATTCTATTGGCCTACAATTTACAAAGATGCACACCTTCTTTGCAAATCCTGTGATGCTTGTCAAAGGGCCGGAAAAATAAGTCAACGTGATGAAATACCACAAAATGTCATTCAAGTATGTAAAGTATTTGACATTTGGGGTATTGACTTTATCGGTCCATTTCCAAAATCTCATAATAATCTCTACATTCTCGTAGCCATTGATTATGTATCTAAATGGGCGGAAGCACAAGCTCTCCCAACTAACGATGCACGAGTTGTAGTCAACTTTTTAAAACGTCTTTTTGCAAGGTTTGGAATACCGAAAGCTTTAATAAGTGATCGGGGAACTCATTTCTGTAATAATCAACTTGAGAAAGTTCTTAAAAGATATGGAGTAACTCATAAAATCTCCACTACTTATCATCCACAGACAAGTGGACAAGTTAAAAATACCAACCGAGCTTTAAAACGTATTCTAGAGAAAACCGTAGGATCAAATCCGAAGGAATGGTCCATTAAATTAGAGGATGCACTCTGGGCTTTTAGAACAGCCTACAAAACTCCAATTGGAACCACACCTTTTAAACTCATTTACGGAAAAGCATGTCATCTTCCAGTAGAAATTGAACACAAAGCATTTTGGGCTTTGAAGACATGTAATCTTGATTTACATGAAGCTGGACGTCTACGGTTAAGTCAACTAAACGAATTAGAAGAATTAAGACTTGAAGCATACGAAAATTCGTTAATCTATAAGGAAAGAACAAAGAAATGGCATGATAAAAGAATCAGAAGTTCAAAAGAATTTAAAGAAGGAGACAGAGTTCTTCTTTTCAATTCACGATTCAAGCTATTTCCTGGAAAATTGAAATCAAGATGGTCTGGACCATTCATAGTCAAAAGAGTTTTCCCGTACAGAACAGTAGAATTAATAAATTCAAATGGGATTGAATTTAAGGTTAATGGTCACAGAGTTAAACATTACATAGATAGTCCGATGGAAGTTGACAACGAAGTTAATCACAATTTCGACACCACGGCTAACTAAGTGTGGGGAGAATCAAGTCTTTAAAGGATAATATGTATTTCTGTTAGAGTTAGATTTTCTGTTTTCGTGTAGTTCTCGAAAATGGAACCCGAATGGTCTTTCCCTAGCAGACCCTAAAGAACTAGTCTTCTCCCCCCATTCTGAATTTTTATTTTTTTTAGGTTTTACGAAATGAAGACTTCCTGTGAATTAAACCATGGTCTAATGCTACACGCTTTGATCACTAAACGTAATAATGACACCCTTCCAAGTGAAATAGTATCAGTAATCAGAGAAAAATTGGACGGAATAAGAAAAGAATCCATATGCGAAAATAATAAGTTACAATTTGGTAAAGGAAAATCAAAATCCGCAGCGAAAAGAAGAGCACGACACCTTGAAAGATGTCACAAATGCGGAAAATAGTCACACGAAGGTAAATGTTCAAATAATCAAACCTATTCAAACACCGAATTTGTGACTTTATGCAGAGACGGACCGTTCATATGTTTAGAAGAAAAAACGTTAAATGCTCGAGGTTTCGCTTATATAGCCATGGAAAATCAATTAGTCCGACTATCTTATGAATGGGCTAGAGCATATTACTAA